>NC_084743.1:4846168-4918668 GCF_033978785.1 Entelurus aequoreus
TGCTAAAAATGTATTACTCTCATGTGTCTGAAAATGTTGATCAAAATGCTAGCATGCTAACGTTATCATGTGTCAACAACCTAAATATGACTAAGGGTATAACTACAAAATTAGGTAAAAAAAATAATTAAAAAAAGCTAGCATGCTAACAGGAAACATTCATCAAGTGCTAAAAATGTATTACTCTTGTGTGTCTGAAAATGTTGATTAATATGCTAGCATGCTAACGTTATCATGTGTCAACAACCTAAATATGACTAAAGGTATAACTACAAAATTAGCTAAAAATTTTTTTTTTTGAAAGCCAGCATTCTAACAGGAAACATTCATCAAGTGCTAAAAATATATTACTCTCAGGTGTGTGCCTGAAAATGTTGTTTAAAATGCTAGCATGCTAACGTTATCTGGTATCAACAATCTGAATATGACTAAGGGTATAACTACAAAATTAGGTAAAAAAAAATATTTAAAAAAGCTAGCATGCTAACAGGAAACATTCATCAAGTGCTAAAAATGTATTACTCTGGTGTGTCTGAAAATATTGATTAAAATGCTAGCATGCTAACATTATCATGTGTCAACAACCTAAATATGACTAAGGCTATAACTACAAAATTAGTTAAAAAAACCCCAAAAAAGCTGGCATGCTAACAGGGATCATTTGTCAAGTATTTGACACTGAGGTGTATACTTGCTAAATTTGCACACAAAAAAGCTCATGCTAATGCTAATATCAGAATGCTAACAATTGTGCCGCATTAGCTATGGGACACAAATGGCCGCACTTTGGGCCCCCCTGCCATGACGTGTTATAAAATGGAGTAGATGAGTTATTGTGATGTAGGGAAATGTCATATTTTGACCAATTTTCCCAGGAGATTTGTCATATTTAGAAATAAAATGCTGATGTTCCTCTAAAAGATGTTTTTTTTATGCTAAATTAAACACAACATCAAACATTATGTGAATACCGCTCCACCTTTACTACAAAATAAAGTTCAAAAACAACTTCAATCCTTGTCCAGATGTTCAATATTTATGTTTAATCAACTTCTACTGCTGATCAATATTGCTTATCGGCCTCCTTGACGCCTACCAATGTGAAAAAGAACATCTCCGGTGTGTGCGTCCTCCAGGAAATATTTCAATGACGTTACAAGAACATTTAACGGCGTTAGAAGAACATTTAACGGGCCATAAAGCTTGCGAGTCTTCTCATGCATCAGTTGGATTGGTGCTGTGAGAAGAGACTGAACATGTGTGCTGGCTTGACTTAGTTCCAGACACGAGTGGAGGCGAGAAGACCAGCAGATGTCCAAAAAGTAGTTAGGACTAATAAGACTTTTCTTGTAAAGATCAGTCCTCCTCAGGCAGTCTTCCATCCTCACAGCCAATAAATCGCTCCATAAAACATCTTATTAGCAAAGACCTTCACTGCACTTCAAGTTCACACGGACATGGGCATGGACACTGATACGGACATGGGCATGGACACTGATACGGACACGGGCACGGACATGGGCATGAACATGGGACCCGGACACCTGGTAGAACATTGAGACTGGTTGTGGATCTAGATGCACGCTACTGTCATCCATGTTGACGTCATGAAAATACGAGGCTCATGGAAAGGAGCTTTAATCACAACAGTTACGGCTAATTCCTCACATTTTTTGGTGCCGAAACCTCGAAGAGGAGGAAGATAACACCTTCAAAAGCGCTATACAAGTATAACCCATTTACCATTTACAATGTGGGCCCCAATGTGGACTGAATGTGGCCACGTACCGGTACTGGTACTCAGGGCCAGGCCGTATAGGCAAATGCTAAGGGCGCCGTCCATCAGGGGGCGCCACGCCAGTGCCACAAATGTTGGAGAAAAAAAGAAGAAAAAAGTTGGTACTATTATTTCTAAATACAAAAAATAATCCCACGTTAATTAAAATGCAAAGTAAAGCCTATTTAATAGAAATATTATTTGTTACAACATTACGCCCCCCCCCTCGCCCCGCACGGTGCGCCCCCCTCCCTTCCCGTATCATGACTCTTTTTGGACGTCACCACATCAAAAAATCAACACAAGATGTGAAAACGGCCAAAACTGTCTGGTGCCCAGGAAAGAAAAAAGAGAAAAGAGGAGGAGAAACGAGAAAAAGACAGAGGTAGCAGGTAGGTAACGTTAGCCTACATGAAATTATTTGTCTGTTACAGAATGTGATAGTAACCTGGCTTTTTTAGCATTAAGCTAATGTTACATGATTCGGCAATTGCTAATCAATAAATAGCTAGTTCTGTTTTAACGTCGGGTTAATATTGTGGAGGGGGCTAAATTGTTATGGAAAATAATAATTAACGTTAGGTAATTACAGTACTCCCAGCTTACATTCCTCAGGGACATTTGTATTAGATCTGTTAAGCAGGTGTTTTTTGTTGACATTGTTATTGCCTTCTGGTTAGCTAATGTTTGCCCTGCAGGTAATAGTCACTTTTCCACCCCTTTATATATTAGGTATAGTTGTAAGCCTGGTTGTTAAAGTGCACATGATTAATGTTAATTAAACAATATCACATGAGAGGGAATGCTGTTTTTTAATTGGAGCACTGCTGTGATTCGGTTAAAGATAATCATAACATAACATTCTCATATAATATGTTGATTTGCTTTCTTTAAGTAAAAAAAAAGGTCAAAGACAAAGCTATTCGGTTTCTTGTGAGTATATACACTTCACTGCCGATGTGGGAGGGGGCGCCACCTAAAATCTTGCCTAGGGCGCCAGATTGGTTAGGGCCAGGCCTGCTGGTACTGGTACTAAAATATTGGTATCGGGTAAAAGGAGGCTGCCTAAGTCTTGGACACTCGCCTCTCATGAGTGGGACAGAAGTGTAAAGAGTGGAGGACACAAAGAAAGAAAGACTGCAGAGCGATGGCAGCTGCTAATCAATCATCATCCTCATCTTGATGAGCTTTAAACACACAATCATCAGTCAAGCTGACAAGTGACTGACAGGTCATGACACCACGTCCCTCCGTCTTGTCTCCTCGTGGCAAGTCAAGTGGCAAAAGAGCATCTGCCTGGCCAGCAGGGGGCCAGCAGGGGGCCAGCAGGGGGCCAGCAGGGGGCCGTCTGCTGTGACAAAGAGGGGTCCAAATAAAGCATTTCCTTAGCATTAGCGTTAGCCATGTTTTGCTACGCTTGTAAGGGGGCGCACTTTCTCTCCCACGCCTGTTCCTTTACCTGTCCCCTCTGACTCCCGTTCCCATGGTTACTGCTCCTCTGCAGGCTAATCTCGATGGTTATTACCTCACTGTGTGTCGCTTTAAATGTGTGACTTTAAAACTAGCCATTTACAGGAATGCCTAACGATGTACCGTATTTCCTTGAATTGGCGCAGGGAATATAGTATTCGCACGTCTAGAATTACTGCCGGGTCAAACTCGTTTCTCAAAATAATTAACGCATGCTTGGCCTTATCGCCGGTTCATTATTAACGCAGGATCAAATTCATTTCGCAAAATTCTAATTTTATTATCGCATGTCTATAATTTTCGCCGGGTCAAACTCGTTTTGCAAAATATTTAGCATATGTCTAGAACTTCCGCCGGGTCAAATTCGTTACGTCACAAGTGACGCTTTACCTGTCCTCATTTTCAAAATGGAGGAAGCTGATTTCAGTAGTTTGCAATCACACAAAGGAAAAAAGATAAAGAGCTATTCAGTAGGATTTAAGGTCCAAGCTATTGAATACCGGTACAGTATGCTAAAAAGAACAGTAAGCAGCTATGTTTTATTAATATACCGTAGCTGCGTGTGTCAAATACTGTATGAGTCATTAAATGACTCCCGCCTCCTGGTGGTAGAGGGCGCTAGTGATCCTTCTTGCGACTTCCGGTACTGCAGAAGAAGTGACAACACGCAGCAACAGATCGTCTCTTTTTTTTCCTCTCGCCTGAACTTTTAACATGGAGGATTACATACCGGTATCTAAAATAAAACAGTTTTCTAAACTGGACTTTCAATGGAAGCAGGAGGTAATAATTAAAGGAATATCTCCATCGAGACAGAGAGACTTTTAAAACTGAAGAAAGAAAATAATGAAGACTTCTATAAACAAGTTATCGATGCTTTTGGTCAGAAGGAGCTGCAAATGGACTCCATTTATAAGTACAGGTAAGACCATAATAACATTTTTTTTAATTAAATGTGCTTTTCATGATGGTATGCTTACATCACACTCAAAGCGCACGCCTAAATTTACCGCATTCCTTTTGGTAAACGCCGGAGTGAGAAGAGGTTTTAAAATAATTAGCGCATGCACAGCCATCCCGCAGGCTTCCGGTAAACGCCGGAGTGACAGGAGGTTTTAAATTAATTAGCGCCCCTGCGGCTATTCAAGGAAATACGGTACTTCAAGTTATAGTAATATTAGGTGTATTTGAAAGGGACAAGCGGTAGAAATGGATGGATGGATGTATGCTAGCAACATGTGTAGTTAGCATTAAAAATGGTCAAATCCTTCAGGAAGCTCATGGGAGCAAAATAATATGCTGAGAAACATTGATTTTTTAATTTTTTTAAGCAGCACTAAGTAATTTTTCAGGCTTCTTAAAATACATTGACTTAAGTTTTGGGACTTACAACTAGTTGAGTGACACCTGTGTCATGGTCTGAGGGGTCTGTGTCCCTTTTACTGGCACTTAGTGACTTTGAGGAGCAGGAACCTGTGCAGACTTGCTTTACAGCATACTTCACTCCCACTTTATAGCACCACTAGAGACTCCTATTTGTGACGACATTACATGGTGTCAGTGTGACGCTATATGCGCTAGGCATCATGGGAAATGTGGTCTTCTTCTGGCAAAACACTACCGCTTTGCTCCACTGGTGCCGCCAAAATCAACCACAACTCAAAAGTTCCTAAGTGGGGCTTTAAATCGTCTGTGATGAAAAACTGGTTCCACATTGGGGCCACATTGGTGAGTCTGCTGAAGATGACACTACACTACGTATAATCCCAACAGTCAGATGTTCCACATTGGATCCACATTGGGTCTACATTGGATCTACATTGGGGCCACATTGGTGAGTCTGCTGAAGATGACACTACACTACGTATAATCCCAACAGTCAGATGTTCCACATTGGATCCACATTGGGTCTACATTGGATCTACATTGGGGCCACATTGGTGAGTCTGCTGAAGATGACACTACACTACGTATAATCCCAACAGTCAGATGTTCCACATTGGATCCACATTGGGTCTACATTGGATCCACATTGGGGCCACATTGGATCTACATTGGGGCCACATTGGATCCACATTGGGGCCACACTGGGGAGTCTGCTAAAGATGACACTACATGTAATCCCAACAGTCAGATGTTCAACATTGGATCCACATTGGGGCCACATTGGATCCTCATTGGGTCCACATTGGATCCACATTGGGGAGTCTGCTAAAGATGACACTGCACTACATGTAATCCCAACAGTCAGATGTTCCACATTGGATCCACATTGGGGCCACATTGGATCCAAATTGGATCCACATTGGGGAGTCTGCTAAAGATGACACTACACTACATGTACTCCCAACAGTCAGATGTTCCACATTAGATCCACATTGGGGCCACATTGGGGAGTCTGCTAAAGATGACACTACACTACATATTATCCCAACAGTCAGATGTTCCATATGGGATCCACATTGGGTCCACATTGGATCCACATTGGGTCCACATTGGGGACACATTGTACCCACATTGGATCCACATTGGGTCCACATTGTACCCACATTGGGGCCACATTGGATCCACATATGGGAGTTTGCTAAAGATGACACTACACTACATGTAATCAGATGTTCCACATTGGATCCACATTGGATCCACATATGGGAGTGTGCTAAAGATGACACTACACTACATGTAATCAGATGTTCCACATTGGATCCACATATGGGAGTGTGCTAAAGATGACACTACACTACATGTAATCAGATGTTCCACATTGGATCCACATATGGGAGTGTGCTAAAGATGACACTACACTACATGTAATCAGATGTTCCACATTGGATCCACATTGGATCCACATATGGGAGTGTGCTAAAGATGACACTCCACTACATGTAATCAGATGTTCCACATTGGATCCACATTGGATCCACATATGGGAGTGTGCTAAAGATGACACTACACTACATGTAATCAGATGTTCCACATTGGATCCACATATGGGAGTGTGCTAAAGATGACAGTCCACTACATGTAATCAGATGTTCCACATTGGATCCACATATGGGAGTGTGCTAAAGATGACACTACACTACATGTAATCAGATGTTCCACATTGGATCCACATTGGATCCACATATGGGAGTGTGCTAAAGATGACACTCCACTACATGTAATCAGATGTTCCACATTGGATCCACATTGGATCCACATATGGGAGTGTGCTAAAGATGACACTACACTACATGTAATCAGATGTTCCACATTGGATCCACATATGGGAGTGTGCTAAAGATGACACTACACTACATGTAATCAGATGTTCCACATTGGATCCACATATGGGAGTGTGCTAAAGATGACACTACACTACATGTAATCAGATGTTCCACATTGGATCCACATATGGGAGTGTGCTAAAGATGACACTACACTACATGTAATCAGATGTTCCACATTGGATCCACATATGGGAGTGTGCTAAAGATGACACTACACTACATGTAATCAGATGTTCCACATTGGATCCACATATGGGAGTGTGCTAAAGATGACACTACACTACATGTAATCAGATGTTCCACATTGGATCCACATATGGGAGTGTGCTAAAGATGACACTACACTACATGTAATCAGATGTTCCACATTGGATCCACATATGGGAGTGTGCTAAAGATGACACTACACTACATGTAATCAGATGTTCCACATTGGATCCACATATGGGAGTGTGCTAAAGATGACAGTCCACTACATGTAATGAGATGTTCCAGGGTGGCATGCAGGACTCTGAGTGTGGTGTTCATACTGAGAAGATCCTGACAACACTGTGTTTATGAGTGGGAGTGGAGAGGCGTGTGCTGCGTGTCGTCCTTGACAATGTGTGTGTGTGTGTGTGTGTGTGTGTGTGTGTGTGTGTATGTGCGTGTGTGTGTGTGTGTGTTCATGCCAGTGATGTGTTCATGAAGACAGACAACAATGGCCCACGTTCAAGTCACCCTGGGGCCCTCACACACACACACACACACACACACACACACACACACACACACACACACACACACACACACACACACACACACACACACACACACGTCAGCATCTGTGTATGGAGACCATGGCACCATCACTCACACACACACACACACACACACACACACACACACACACACACACACACCCACACACACCCACACCCTGCGGGTGGAATGTCTGTGCCACCAGCGGCTCGTGTGCTCCCGTGACTGACTTTGGCCCCGTGGGGGCCCCCTGCCCTCTGCACTGACACATTCACTTAGCACTCAAACCACAGCTCTAACCCCTGCACACACACACACACACACACACACACACACACACACACACACACACACACACACACACACACACACACACACACACACACACACACACACACACACACACACACACACATGTGTAAACAGGAGAAATAAATAAAAAGGTGTAGTTGTGTAGTATTAACTAGTTGATGCTTGACGTCATGAAACTTCTCTGTGCTTCTTTCAGCTGCCATTGTGACTCATTTGAAGAAGCAAAGTTGCCTTTTAGCACCTTAAACCAGATCAAGTTCACCACCTTTGACCCTGACAGTGTGTTCATAGCACACTGGGACTAGACTAGGTTTACACTGCGGGACAAAGTGGACCAGATCCGACTTTTAAAAATCTGATTTGTTCCTGCTTACTGCAAGTAAAATGTGATTATTATCAGACTCCAGTATGGACGCACACAAACCCCAATATGGATCCAATGTTGCCCCGAAGTGGATCCAAAGTGGACCCGATGTGGCCCCAATGTGGCTTCGTTGTGGCCCTAATGTGGCCCCATTGAGGAACCGATGTGGCCCCAATGTGGACCCAATGTTGATCCAATGCGGCCCCAATGTGGATCTAATGTGGCCCCGATGTGGATTCAATGTGGACGCAAAGTGGCTCCAATGTGGCCCCGATGTGGCTCTGTTGTGGCCCTAATGTGGCCCCATTGTGGACCCAATGTGGACCAAATGTGGCCCCAGTGTTGATCCAATGCTGCCCCAATGTGGATTTAATGTGGCCCCAATGTTAACCCAATGTGGCCCCGATGTGGATTCAATGTGGACACAATGTGGACCAACTGTGGATCCAATGTGGCCCCGATGTGCCCCAATGTGAACCCAATGTGGCCCCGATGTGGATTCAATGTGGACTCAATGTGGCCCCAATGATGATCCAATGCGGCCCCAATGTGGATCTAATGTGGCTCCAATGTGAACCCAATGTGGCCCCAATGTGGCACCAATGTTGATCCAATGAGACTCCAATGTGGATCTAATCTGGCCCCAATGTGGCCAAATGTGGACCCAATGTGGATCCAATGTTGATCCAATGCGGCCCCCATGTGGATCTAATGTGGTGGCCCCAATGTGGCCTCAATGTGGACACAATGTGGATTCAATGTGGACCCAATGTGGCCCCAATGTTGATCCAATGAGACCCCAATGTGGATCTAATGTGGCCCCAATGTGGCCTCAATGTGGGCCCAATGTGGATCCAATGTGGCCCCAATGTTGATCCAATGCAGCCCCAATGTGGATCTAATGTGGCTCCAATGTGAACCCAATGTGGCCCCAATGTGGATTCAATGTGGCCCCAATGTGGATTCAATGTGGCCTCAATGTGGGCCCAATGTGGATCCAATGTGGCCCCAATGTTGATCCAATGCAGCCCCAATGTGGATCTAATGTGGCTCCAATGTGAACCCAATGTGGCCCAATGTGGATCCAATGTGGCCCCAATGTTGATCCAATGCAGCCCCAATGTGGATCTAATGTGGCTCCAATGTGAACCCAATGTGGCCCCAATGTGGATTCAATGTGGCCACAATGTTGATCCAATGAGACCCCAATGTGGATCTAATGTGGCCTCAACGTGGACCCAATGTGGATCCAATGTGGCCCCAATGTTGATCCAATGCTGCCCCAATGTAGATCTAATGTGGCCCCAATGTGAACCGAATGCTGCCCCAATGTTGATCCAATGCGGCCCCAATGTGGATCTAATGTGGCCCAAATGTTAACCCAATGTGGCCCCGATGTGGATTCAACGTGGACCCAATGTGGCCCCAATGTGGATCCAACGTGGCCCCAATGTGGATCTAATGTGGCCTCAACGTGGACCAATGTGGATCCAATGTGGCCCCAATGTTGATCCAATGCTGCCCCAATGTAGATCTAATGTGGCCCCAATGTGAACCCAATGCTGCCCCAATGTGGATCTAATGTGGCCCCAATGTGGATTCAATGTGGCCCCAATGTGGATCTAATGTGGCCCAAATGTTAACCCAATGTGGCCCCGATGTGGATTCAACGTGGACCCAATGTGGCCCCAATGTGGATCCAACGTGGCCCCAATTTGACCCCCGCCCCCCAAAATCAGTGCACAAAAATTCAGTGTATGAAAAAGCACATAAAAATTCAGCCTGAAAAATAATTCTCCAAAAAATTTGGTGTAAAATAATTCATTGCAGAAATGTTCATGAAAACTGAACACTCACTTCCAATAAACTAAGACTGAAGCAATCGATCCAGTCTCTGAACCAAGTCTTACTGAACAAAGCGTCCCATGTGTGACGTCTGTAGGCGCGTTTTCACGCATATTTGTACGTGCTGTCGTCATGTAATCAAGCTGGCGTCGTTAGCATTAGCGAATATGCTAACACGTTTACGAGTGTCTGTGAGTATTGTTAACTTACGTTTTGTGGTTTCTCCAAAACGTCAGCGTGGAGTTATTGAGTCTGTTGAGCTGATTGGAGAGCTAGCTTGCGCAGCTAGCGGGTCCACGACCATGACTTCTGTTTTGTTTGACCGGCCGTTTTACTGCCCTGTCACAGACACCGTTTGGAGACAATTAAGGCATGTAAATAAACATTTACAGGATATTCCTGTTTTAAAAAACTCATTTCACAACATACTGTATATATCTGCAGCTAATAGTCCGCTGCGGCTTATACGCGGAGTTTTTTCTTCTGAAAAATGTAGTGGGTGTGGCTTATAACTCTATAGTCTGGAAATACTGTAATTAGAGGTGGACTAGATAGACTAGATAATAACATGGCACATGTGGACAAACATTTCCTTCATGAGAGTGCGTGTGTGTGTGTGTGTGTGTGTCTGTGTGTGTGTGTGTGTGTGTGTGTGTGTGTGTGTGTGTGTGTGTGTGTGTGCGTGCAAACTTGGACCAGCTCCAGAATCCCTGTTATCCCCACAATGTCTGCATGAATTAAAGATGCTGCTATCAGCTCTCGCCTGACGTGAGACATTGAGGTGGTCTTGGAGTGGTGCAGGAGGGGACGTGAGACATTTAGGTGGTCTTGGAGTGGTGCAGGAGGGACGTGAGACATTTAGGTGGTCTTGGAGTGGTGCAGGAGGGGACGTGAGACATTTAGGTGGTCTTGGAGTGGTGCAGGAGGGGACGTGAGACATTTAGGTGGTCTTGGAGTGGTGCAGGAGGGACGTGAGACATTTAGGTGGTCTTGGAGTGGTGCAGGAGGGACGTGAGACATTTAGGTGGTCTTGGAGTGGTGCAGGAGGGGACGTGAGACATTTAGGTGGTCTTGGAGTGGTGCAGGAGGGACGTGAGACATTTAGGTGGTCTTGGAGTGGTGCAGGAGGGGGCGTGAGACATTTAGGTGGTCTTGGAGTGGTGCAGGAGGGGACGTGAGACATTTAGGTGGTCTTGGAGTGGTGCAGGAGGGGACGTGAGACATTTAGGTGGTCTTGGAGTGGTGCAGGAGGGGGCGTGAGACATTTAGGTGGTCTTGGAGTGGTGCAGGAGGGGACGTGAGACATTTAGGTGGTCTTGGAGTGGTGCAGGAGGGACGTGAGACATTTAGGTGGTCTTGGAGTGGTGCAGGAGGGGACGTGAGACATTTAGGTGGTCTTGGAGTGGTGCAGGAGGGGACGTGAGACATTTAGGTGGTCTTGGAGTGGTGCAGGAGGGGACGTGAGACATTTAGGTGGTCTTGGAGTGGTGCAGGAGGGACGTGAGACATTTAGGTGGTCTTGGAGTGGTGCAGGAGGGGACGTGAGACATTTAGGTGGTCTTGGAGTGGTGCAGGAGGGACGTGAGACATTTAGGTGGTCTTGGAGTGGTGCAGGAGGGACGTGAGACATTTAGGTGGTCTTGGAGTGGTGCAGGAGGGACGTGAGACATTTAGGTGGTCTTGGAGTGGTGCAGGAGGGGACGTGAGACATTTAGGTGGTCTTGGAGTGGTGCAGGAGGGACGTGAGACATTTAGGTGGTCTTGGAGTGGTGCAGGAGGGGACGTGAGACATTTAGGTGGTCTTGGAGTGGTGCAGGAGGGGACGTGAGACATTTAGGTGGTCTTGGAGTGGTGCAGGAGGGGACGTGAGACATTTAGGTGGTCTTGGAGTGGTGCAGGATGGGACGTGAGACATTTAGGTGGTCTTGGAGTGGTGCAGGAGGGGACGTGAGACATTTAGGTGGTCTTGGAGTGGTGCAGGAGGGACGTGAGACATTTAGGTGGTCTTGGAGTGGTGCAGGAGGGGACGTGAGACATTTAGGTGGTCTTGGAGTGGTGCAGGAGGGACGTGAGACATATAGGTGGTCTTGGAGTGGTGCAGGAGGGACGTGAGACATTTAGGTGGTCTTGGAGTGGTGCAGGAGGGGACGTGAGACATTTAGGTGGTCTTGGAGTGGTGCAGGAGGGACGTGAGACATTTAGGTGGTCTTGGAGTGGTGCAGGAGGGGACGTGAGACATTTAGGTGGTCTTGAGTGGTGCAGGAGGGGACGTGAGACATTTAGGTGGTCTTGGAGTGGTGCAGGAGGGGACGTGAGACATTTAGGTGGTCTTGGAGTGGTGCAGGAGGGGACGTGAGACATTTAGGTGGTCTTGGAGTGGTGCAGGAGGGACGTGAGACATTTAGGTGGTCTTGGAGTGGTGCAGGAGGGACGTGAGACATTTAGGTGGTCTTGGAGTGGTGCAGGAGGGGACGTGAGACATTTAGGTGGTCTTGGAGTGGTGCAGGATGGGACGTGAGACATTTAGGTGGTCTTGGAGTGGTGCAGGATGGGACGTGAGACATTTAGGTGGTCTTGGAGTGGTGCAGGAGGGACGTGAGACATTTAGGTGGTCTTGGAGTGGTGCAGGAGGGGACGTGAGACATTTAGGTGGTCTTGGAGTGGTGCAGGAGGGGACGTGAGACATTTAGGTGGTCTTGGAGTGGTGCAGGAGGGGACGTGAGACATTTAGGTGGTCTTGGAGTGGTGCAGGAGGGGACGTGAGACATTTAGGTGGTCTTGGAGTGGTGCAGGATGGGACGTGAGACATTTAGGTGGTCTTGGAGTGGTGCAGGAGGGGACGTGAGACATTTAGGTGGTCTTGGAGTGGTGCAGGAGGGACGTGAGACATTTAGGTGGTCTTGGAGTGGTGCAGGAGGGGACGTGAGACATTTAGGTGGTCTTGGAGTGGTGCAGGAGGGACGTGAGACATTTAGGTGGTCTTGGAGTGGTGCAGGAGGGGACGTGAGACATTTAGGTGGTCTTGGAGTGGTGCAGGAGGGGACGTGAGACATTTAGGTGGTCTTGGAGTGGTGCAGGAGGGACGTGAGACATTTAGGTGGTCTTGGAGTGGTGCAGGAGGGACGTGAGACATTTAGGTGGTCTTGGAGTGGTGCAGGAGGGGACGTGAGACATTTAGGTGGTCTTGGAGTGGTGCAGGAGGGACGTGAGACATTTAGGTGGTCTTGGAGTGGTGCAGGAGGGGGCGTGAGACATTTAGGTGGTCTTGGAGTGGTGCAGGAGGGGACGTGAGACATTTAGGTGGTCTTGGAGTGGTGCAGGAGGGGACGTGAGACATTTAGGTGGTCTTGGAGTGGTGCAGGAGGGGGCGTGAGACATTTAGGTGGTCTTGGAGTGGTGCAGGAGGGGACGTGAGACATTTAGGTGGTCTTGGAGTGGTGCAGGAGGGACGTGAGACATTTAGGTGGTCTTGGAGTGGTGCAGGAGGGGACGTGAGACATTTAGGTGGTCTTGGAGTGGTGCAGGAGGGGACGTGAGACATTTAGGTGGTCTTGGAGTGGTGCAGGAGGGACGTGAGACATTTAGGTGGTCTTGGAGTGGTGCAGGAGGGACGTGAGACATTTAGGTGGTCTTGGAGTGGTGCAGGAGGGGACGTGAGACATTTAGGTGGTCTTGGAGTGGTGCAGGAGGGACGTGAGACATTTAGGTGGTCTTGGAGTGGTGCAGGAGGGACGTGAGACATTTAGGTGGTCTTGGAGTGGTGCAGGAGGGGACGTGAGACATTTAGGTGGTCTTGGAGTGGTGCAGGAGGGGACGTGAGACATTTAGGTGGTCTTGGAGTGGTGCAGGAGGGACGTGAGACATTTAGGTGGTCTTGGAGTGGTGCAGGAGGGGACGTGAGACATTTAGGTGGTCTTGGAGTGGTGCAGGAGGGGACGTGAGACATTTAGGTGGTCTTGGAGTGGTGCAGGAGGGGACGTGAGACATTTAGGTGGTCTTGGAGTGGTGCAGGATGGGACGTGAGACATTTAGGTGGTCTTGGAGTGGTGCAGGAGGGGACGTGAGACATTTAGGTGGTCTTGGAGTGGTGCAGGAGGGACGTGAGACATTTAGGTGGTCTTGGAGTGGTGCAGGAGGGGACGTGAGACATTTAGGTGGTCTTGGAGTGGTGCAGGAGGGACGTGAGACATATAGGTGGTCTTGGAGTGGTGCAGGAGGGACGTGAGACATTTAGGTGGTCTTGGAGTGGTGCAGGAGGGGACGTGAGACATTTAGGTGGTCTTGGAGTGGTGCAGGAGGGACGTGAGACATTTAGGTGGTCTTGGAGTGGTGCAGGAGGGGACGTGAGACATTTAGGTGGTCTTGGAGTGGTGCAGGAGGGGACGTGAGACATTTAGGTGGTCTTGGAGTGGTGCAGGAGGGGACGTGAGACATTTAGGTGGTCTTGGAGTGGTGCAGGAGGGGACGTGAGACATTTAGGTGGTCTTGGAGTGGTGCAGGAGGGACGTGAGACATTTAGGTGGTCTTGGAGTGGTGCAGGAGGGACGTGAGACATTTAGGTGGTCTTGGAGTGGTGCAGGAGGGGACGTGAGACATTTAGGTGGTCTTGGAGTGGTGCAGGATGGGACGTGAGACATTTAGGTGGTCTTGGAGTGGTGCAGGATGGGACGTGAGACATTTAGGTGGTCTTGGAGTGGTGCAGGAGGGACGTGAGACATTTAGGTGGTCTTGGAGTGGTGCAGGAGGGGACGTGAGACATTTAGGTGGTCTTGGAGTGGTGCAGGAGGGGACGTGAGACATTTAGGTGGTCTTGGAGTGGTGCAGGAGGGGACGTGAGACATTTAGGTGGTCTTGGAGTGGTGCAGGAGGGGACGTGAGACATTTAGGTGGTCTTGGAGTGGTGCAGGATGGGACGTGAGACATTTAGGTGGTCTTGGAGTGGTGCAGGAGGGGACGTGAGACATTTAGGTGGTCTTGGAGTGGTGCAGGAGGGACGTGAGACATTTAGGTGGTCTTGGAGTGGTGCAGGAGGGGACGTGAGACATTTAGGTGGTCTTGGAGTGGTGCAGGAGGGACGTGAGACATTTAGGTGGTCTTGGAGTGGTGCAGGAGGGACGTGAGACATTTAGGTGGTCTTGGAGTGGTGCAGGAGGGGACGTGAGACATTTAGGTGGTCTTGGAGTGGTGCAGGAGGGACGTGAGACATTTAGGTGGTCTTGGAGTGGTGCAGGAGGGGACGTGAGACATTTAGGTGGTCTTGGAGTGGTGCAGGAGGGGACGTGAGACATTTAGGTGGTCTTGGAGTGGTGCAGGAGGGGACGTGAGACATTTAGGTGGTCTTGGAGTGGTGCAGGAGGGACGTGAGACATTTAGGTGGTCTTGGAGTGGTGCAGGAGGGGACGTGAGACATTTAGGTGGTCTTGGAGTGGTGCAGGAGGGGACGTGAGACATTTAGGTGGTCTTGGAGTGGTGCAGGAGGGGACGTGAGACATTTAGGTGGTCTTGGAGTGGTGCAGGAGGGACGTGAGACATTTAGGTGGTCTTGGAGTGGTGCAGGAGGGACGTGAGACATTTAGGTGGTCTTGGAGTGGTGCAGGAGGGGACGTGAGACATTTAGGTGGTCTTGGAGTGGTGCAGGATGGGACGTGAGACATTTAGGTGGTCTTGGAGTGGTGCAGGATGGGACGTGAGACATTTAGGTGGTCTTGGAGTGGTGCAGGAGGGACGTGAGACATTTAGGTGGTCTTGGAGTGGTGCAGGAGGGGACGTGAGACATTTAGGTGGTCTTGGAGTGGTGCAGGAGGGGACGTGAGACATTTAGGTGGTCTTGGAGTGGTGCAGGAGGGGACGTGAGACATTTAGGTGGTCTTGGAGTGGTGCAGGATGGGACGTGAGACATTTAGGTGGTCTTGGAGTGGTGCAGGAGGGGACGTGAGACATTTAGGTGGTCTTGGAGTGGTGCAGGAGGGACGTGAGACATTTAGGTGGTCTTGGAGTGGTGCAGGAGGGGACGTGAGACATTTAGGTGGTCTTGGAGTGGTGCAGGAGGGACGTGAGACATTTAGGTGGTCTTGGAGTGGTGCAGGAGGGACGTGAGACATTTAGGTGGTCTTGGAGTGGTGCAGGAGGGGACGTGAGACATTTAGGTGGTCTTGGAGTGGTGCAGGAGGGACGTGAGACATTTAGGTGGTCTTGGAGTGGTGCAGGAGGGGACGTGAGACATTTAGGTGGTCTTGGAGTGGTGCAGGAGGGGACGTGAGACATTTAGGTGGTCTTGGAGTGGTGCAGGAGGGGACGTGAGACATTTAGGTGGTCTTGGAGTGGTGCAGGAGGGGACGTGAGACATTTAGGTGGTCTTGGAGTGGTGCAGGAGGGACGTGAGACATTTAGGTGGTCTTGGAGTGGTGCAGGAGGGGACGTGAGACATTTAGGTGGTCTTGGAGTGGTGCAGGATGGGACGTGAGACATTTAGGTGGTCTTGGAGTGGTGCAGGATGGGACGTGAGACATTTAGGTGGTCTTGGAGTGGTGCAGGAGGGACGTGAGACATTTAGGTGGTCTTGGAGTGGTGCAGGAGGGGACGTGAGACATTTAGGTGGTCTTGGAGTGGTGCAGGAGGGGACGTGAGACATTTAGGTGGTCTTGGAGTGGTGCAGGAGGGGACGTGAGACATTTAGGTGGTCTTGGAGTGGTGCAGGAGGGGACGGGGTGAGGGACACGAAGGGTGCCTCCTGCTGCTTGTTGATATCTTGCAGGATGAAAAAAAACATCATTAATTTAGGCCATGCCTTTTCAAGTGTCTGCGTGCGTCAACACATGTCTCAGCGACCACTCAGCGGCCGTTATATCGCTTACTCTCCTGCGTGACCTCCACCAAGTCATGCAGACCTCCTGGTCCACCTTGCTAGTCTAGTCCTATGTATGGTGGTCCTGCCCTGATCCATCTGGATCATCCAAACACCAGAAGTGGGTCACAGTCACGAACACACACACACACACACACGCACGCACGCATGTGTGTATATATATATATATATATATATATATATATATATATATATATATATATATATATATATATATATATATATATATATATATATATATATATACAAGTTTATACATATATGCATACATATATGAAAATACATACATATATACATCTTTATACATGTATACATACATATATAAATATACATACATATGTACATATATAAATCTATATACATATACATACATATATATGTATATACACACATACTGTATGTATGTATATGTATATATATATATATATATATATATATATATATATATATATATATATATATATATATATATATGTATATACATAATATACATACAGGTTTATACATATATACATACATATATGAAAATACATAAATATATACATCTTTATACATATATACATACAGTACATATATAAATATACATACATATGTACATATATAAATCTATATACATATACATAAATATATACATACATATATACATATATATATATATATACACAGGTTTATACATATATGCATACATATATGAAAATACATACATATATACATCTTTATACATACATATATAAATATACATACATATGTACATATATAAATCTATATACATATACATACATATATACATACATATATATGTATATACACACATATATACACACACATACTGTATGTATATATATATATATATTTATATACATAATATACATACAAGTTTATACATATATACATACATATATGAAAATACATAAATATATACATCTTTATACATATATACATACAGTACATGTATAAATATACATACATATGTACATATATATATATATATATATATATATATATATATATATATATATATATATATATATATATATATATATATATATATATATATATATATATATATATATATATATATATATATATATATATACATATAAAAATAAAAATAAAAAACATTTTAAAAAATTAAAAAATTTTTGGAAAAAATTACAAAAATTAAAAATTATTTAAAAAAATTACAAAAAATTTAAAATATGTGTGTTCTTGTCTTACATAACATAGAGATTGTTTAGGATGGGCCCTGCGATGAGGTGGCGACTTGTCCAGGGTGTACCCCGCCTTCCGCCCGAATGCAGCTGAGACGGGCTCCAGCACCCCCCGCGACCCCAAAAAGGGACAAGCGGTAGAAAATGGATGGATGGATGTTTAGGATGGGCAAATTCTCCCAAAAAGTGCCGTCCCCCCTTTAAATGGGTCTGTTTTGGAAGGATGCATTTGGCGAGGACGAGGTCAAGGAGCAGGTTGTTTCCCACATTATTGATGTCCTCCTCCCACCAGCTTGTCTGGACAAGTTCCGGCTCACAAGTGTGTTTATGTGCTGCACGCAGGAGGTCAGGGCTCTTCATCAAGGACGAAAGACTGCGACTCAAAAGTGGTCGACAACAACAACAACAACAACAAGGCACTTTTTTCTGTGTGCCAGGAGACCTCACATCATACCTGCTAGATCAGACCTTGGCCCACATGCGGCTCTTTGTGCTCTTTGTGGGCCCACATGCGGCTCTTTGTGCGTCCCTGTCCGGCCCGCGTGAGGCCAATCATAAATTACAAAATACATTCAAAAAAGTATCTATGTCGGTGCTGCTTTTGTTTTGAAAAGCGTTATTTGTATTACTTCCGTGTGGACGTATGCTCGTGCTGCTTTTATTTTGAAAAGTGTTATTTATGGGCGTATGTCCGGGTGTAACCTGTGAGTGAAGGTGCACAGCGACAAGCGATGAGACGCTAAAAAGAGAAAAGTTGATGAGGAATGGCGTGTTTTCAACAAGACATGGACTGACAAGTATTTCTGTACAGAAATGAAAGGTAAAGCCATGTGCTTAATTCGTGGTACACACGTTGCTGTGTTTAAAGAATATCATTTGAATCGCCATTACACGACCAAGCACCAGGAAAAATACCGGAATGTGTCTGATGAAGAGCGCGCAAGGGAGGCTGATGCGTTGATGGTAAAACTGCAAACCCAACAAGGACTTTTTGCCAAATTTCACACCCCCAGAGATGCAGCCGTCAGGACAAGTTTAGTCATTTCTCACAAAAAAAAACGGAGAGTTTATTAAGGTGTGCTTATTGGACTTATTGTTGCGCTGACATGCCCCGAGAAGAGGGTCGCATTTGAGAACGTGTCACTCTCCCGACGCACTGTAACGAGGCGGGTTGAGACCATCGTGTCAGAGTTTGTAGTTGACGAACCCCAAGAATGCAGAGATGATGGCAGGCATTGAACGAAAAAACATGATTTAATTCAGATGTTATAGCAAAAAAACAAACAAAAGGGAACAAACAAAAGGCGCGCACAAGGCGGAGAACAAACTAGGCTATAAGCTAAAATAGCACAAAGGCTAACTGTAGACAATAAACAAAAACACTTACTGTGACACGAAGGAGCTATGACAAAAGCGGAGTGGACAAAAGTAGACGGAGCTACGACGACAAATAGGTAGAAGCTACAGGTAGAAGTGACAAGTGACAATGATCCAACCAGTGACTGGAGGGCAGGACAGGTTTAAATAGCAGCTGGCTGACTGGCACAAGGTGTGGCCAGGTGCCAATCAGCCACAGCCGAGGGGACAAAACACTCAGGGAACATAATCAGGAAATGAAGACAAAAAAAAAGCACTGACAGGAAACTAAGACAAACGCAGAGGAAAAACTAAAACATAGCCAAACTGTCAGGGACAAGCCTGACACATCGCTGGAAACTTGGAGCTTCAGCTGAAGAACAGAACGGCCGACTTTGACTGTTTTTCGCTGGCTTTGGATGAGAGCTGCGATGTACGTGACACCGCCCGGCTGCTCATCTTCTTACGTGGGATAACTGCCGACTTTCAAATCACGGAGTAGCTGGCAGCCATGCAGTCAATTAAAGGCCTACTGAAATGATTTTTTTTATTTAAACGGGAATAGCAGATCCATTCTATGTGTCATACTTGATCATTTCGCGATATTGCCATATTTTTGCTGAAAGGATTTAGTAGAGAAAATCGACGATAAAGTTCGCAACTTTTGCTCGCTGATATAAAAAAAAAGCCTTGCCTGTAGCGGAAGTAGCGTGACGTCACAGGAGCTAGTATTCCTCACAATTCCCCGTTGTTTACAATGGAGCGAGAGAGATTCGGACCGAGAAAGTGATGATTACCCCATTAATTTGAGCCAGGATGAAAGATTCGTAGATGAGGAACGTTACAGTGAATGACTTGAGAGGCAGTGATGGACGTATCTTTTTTCGCTCTGACCGTAACTTAGGTACAAGCTGGCTCATTGGATTCCACACTCTCTCCTTTTTCTATTGTAGATCACAGATTTGTATTTTAAACCACCTGGGATACTATATCCTCTTGAAAATGAGAGTCCAGAACGCAAAATGGACATTCAGTGCCTTTTATCTCCACGACAATACATCGGCGAAATGCTTTAGCTACGAGCTAACGTGATAGCATCTTGCTTTAACTGCATATAGTAACAAAAGAAATAAACCCCTGACTGGAAGGATAGATAGAAAATCAACAATACTATTAAACCGTGGACATGTAAATACACGGTTAATGCTTTCCAGGCTGGCGAAGGTTAACAATGCTGTGCTAACGACGCCATTGAAGCTAACTTAGCAACCGGACTGCACAGAGCTATGCTAAAAACATTAGCTCTCCACCTACGCCAGCCAGCCCTCATCTGCTCATCAACACCCGTGCTCACCTGCCTTCCAGCGATCGGCAGAAGGACGAAGGACTTCACCCAATGCGTTTGGCGGCCCGGAGACGTAGGAAGTCAAGGTGAGGTCGGCGGCTAGCGCGGCTAGCGCTCCAACAAAGTCCTCCTGGTTGTGTTGCTGTAGTCCGCTGCTAATACACCGATCCCACCTACAACTGTCTTCTTTGCAGCCTTCATTGTTCATTAAAAAAATTGCAAAAGATGTCCAGAATACTGTGGAATTATGAAATGAAAACAGAGCTTTTTGTATAGGATTCTACGGGGTACCATAACTTCCGTTACTCGGACTTCGTCACGCGCATACGTCATCATACCGCGATGTTTCAGCCGGTTGGGGACATCTCTGCGCTGCTGACCCGTCTCCGCTCGGGATGGTTTCCTGTTGGCCCCGCTGTGGACTGGACTCCCGCCGATGTGTTGGATCCACTGTGGACTGGACTTTCACAATATTATGTCAGACCCACTCGACATCCGTTGCTTTCGGTCTCCCCTAGAGGGGGGGGGGTTACCCACATATGCGGTCCTCTCCAAGGTTTCTCATAGTCATTCACCGACGTCCCACTGGGGTGAGTTTTTCCTTGCCCGTATGTGGGCTCTGTACCGAGGATGTCGTTGTGGCTTGTACAGCCCTTTGAGACACTTGTGATTTAGGGCTATATAAATAAACATTGATTGATTGATTGATTGATATTTCCCGGGAATTTTAAAATGTCACTTTATAAGTTAACCCGGCCGTATTGGCATGTGTTGCAATGTTAAGATTTCATCATTGATATATAAACTATCAGACTGCGTGGTCGCTAGTAGTGGCTTTCAGTAGGCCTTTAAAGAGACAACCACAGGTAATGACTTGGTTGTCCAAATCTGACGGGGAAAAATGTTGGACTTTTAAAGAGGATGCAGGATAAAGTGACAGAAATGGACATTTTTGCATTGTATTATACATCAGGAAGTGTGGTGTAAGACAGTGTTGAAAATAAAACCATTAAAAGCAATCTGCTTTTGTATAAAGTTAAGTTAGGTGAAATGAAATGATTTATATTATTATTATTTATCTTTGGGTATATCAAAAATAATTTGAGCAAAATTGAATTGAAATATTGTCGGTGCGGCCCTTCAGAAGTGCTCAGGTTGCTCATGCGGCCCCCGGTAAAAATTAATTGCTCACCCCTGTGCTAGATCCTTCTGAAACGCTCCCAAAGTCCCTCTCAGTCCATCTATTAAACGCTTTCTCTCTGCTGAGCCGCCACGCCATCCCTCGCCTCTCCTCCCTGTGGGCCACATCGCAGACACCATGGATCACGCAAGCATTTAAGACGGGATTAAGTCGTTAACAGACTTGTTTTTCCCTAATTTCCCTAAATGAGTTCCTCTCCTGGACCCCGGTCACTGGTGGTGGTCCAGCTGTGCCCCTGCGTGGCAAGACCACGGCCTTTTGGGCACGTTGCGTGCGCGCTTTTGTTTTTTTTTCTTTGTCCTTTTTTTTTTGTGTTGCTGGCATGTGCGTGCGGTGGGTGTGATGCATGTACGTGTGCCCGTGCGTGTGCGCATGTACGCGTGCCCGTGCGTGTGCGCATGTACGCGTGCCCGTGCGTGTGCGCATGTACGCGTGCCCGTGCATGCCATCCAGACGGCGCTTCGTGACAGCGGCTTTGTTGATTTTTGCAAGCACCAAGACCCCCTGTGGTGCTCAGTGTAGCGAGAGCCAACGCCGAGATTCCACTCATCTGGACCCCACGGCACATCACATGACAGGCATGAGTGTGTCTACATGCGAGCAGACAGAGTGGGAGTGGGTGAGCGCCTTGACCGACCCGCACTACGCCTCCACAATGTGTCATGAACAGGGCTGTCAAAAAAGAAAAGAAAATAAAAAATTGGATTTTTGAGTGAATCGCGATTCTTATTTTGTAACTATTCTTAATCTGTAAAAAAAAAAAAAAAAAAAGATTAAAAAACACATAAATATATATATATATATATATATATATATATATATATATATATATATATATATATATATATATATATATATATATATATATATATATATATATATATATATATATATATATATATATATATATCTTTTTTTTTTAATATACATTATTAATTTTTTAAATTTTATTTTCATTTTTTAATTTATCCTGTCCAGCCACTATTCCTATTTGAGATTCCTACTTGTAATGATTCTTCATCAATTAAAAAAATACACACACACACACACACACACGCACACACACATATATATATATCCATCCATCCATTTTCTACCGCTTATTCCCTTCGGGGTCGCAGAGAGCGTTGGATATATATATATATATATATATATATATATATATATATATATATATATATATATATATATATATATATATATATATATATATATATATATATATATATATATATATATATATATATATATATATATATATATATATATATATATACTGTATATATATATATAAATATATATATAAATATATATATATATATATATATATATATATATATATATATATATATATATATATATATATATATATATATATATATATATATATATATATATATATATAGTTTTCCAGCACACATGAGAAGTATATCTGGGGAAAGATCATGGAGACTTGTGCCACCTTCTGATGTTCTATTAGAGCAGTGGTTCTCAACCTTTATATATATATATATATATATATATATATATATATATAAAATTAAATTAAAATATATATATATATGACAGCTTTTTAAATGTTTTAAATGAGGGGGGTCAAAAGAAAAAGAAAAAAGTTAAATGAATCGCGATTCCCATTTGTAACCATTGTTAATCAATTAAAACAAATTTAAAATAACATAAAATAAATAATTTTTTTTTTTTTTAACTTTTCCTATTTGCCATTCCTGTTTGTAATACTTAATCTTTTTTTTTTTTAAATATACAAAATATATATATATATATATACACATTTACTTTACAAAAGACAAGTCTTAGAAGTGCCTCTCGGTCACATGATTGACATTTTTTGTGGTCCCTTTTATTTTGAAAAGTATCAAAAAGCATCGAAATCCATTTTGCCAGACTACTTTCAAGGAGTGTGCATGTGTGCGTGTGAAATGTGAATATTGGAGGGGACAGGGAGGGGGATGGGGGGGGGGGGGGGGGCAGGAATATTCGCGAGGGATGGGGAGAAGTGCAAGTAGCACAGAGGGCAGATGAAGGTCATGGAGGAAGTTTTCCAGCACACATGAGAAGTATATCTGGGGAAAGATCATGGAGACTTGTGCCACCTTCTGATGTTCTATTAGAGCAGTGGTTCTCTACCTTTTTTCAGTGATGTACCCCCTGTGAATTTTTTGTTAATTCAAGTACCCCCTAATCAGAGCAAAGCATTTTTGTTTGAAAAAAAGAGATAAAGAAGTAAAATACAGCACTATGTCATCAGTTTCTGATTTATTAAATCAGGGGTGTCCAAACTTTTTCCACTGAGGGCCGCACACGGAAAAATGAAAGCCTGCGGGGGCCATTTTGATAGTTTTCATTTTCAAATAATAACAAAATATATGGATTTTGGGTTTTTTTCCCTTTAGGGCTCCCGGGGGCCATAAAGGGTCTAAGTCATTAAAATGTTAAAAACAAGTCAAATTATTTTTTTATTTTTTTAATTTAACGCTTACAGTAAATCTGTACAGTATAACAACTTCAGGTTGATATAAAATTTAAAAAACCAAAAAGGTTTTATGCCTTTTCTGTCAAGACAACTTTGTTTTTCATAATAAAGTGAAACATGCAGTATTTCCCCCACTGCCCAAAACATTCAGAAAGCAATGTAGAGCCTTAAAAACATCAATAATGCAGGACACCATTGATATTAATTCATTGTTATTTTTGAGTCATCACAGTGAAAAGATAAATAAAATCCCATTAAATATATTTGGGATCCAAAAGGTGCCCCACTCATAAAGTGATACATTTTTATTAGGTTTTTCTTTTACTTTCAACACTTAAGTTACGAGATCAACTTCAGATATATCTGTCCATTTTATGCTGGAACTATTATTTTGTTGGTTTTATGCGCTTTTGTCAAAGAAAACGTTGATGTTTTTGTATGGCAACCACACAATATATGCAATATTTTCCACATAAAACATTTTAAAGTGAAATATTTGAAATAATTGGAGCCTTGAATAGGTCAATAATTCATTATAACATTGATTTTAATTTTTTTTAAGCAATGGCAAAAAAAGAAAAATAAAGATAGACAAAAGAAGAAAAAAAACCAGCCTGCATGGCAGCTTTTGTGTTTAAATTAAAAATAATGTTAAAAAATACAACTTCAAACCTTGTCCAGATGTTTACTGACATATAATATTCATGTTTAAATTAAAAATAATGTTAAAAAAAACAACTTCAAACCTTGTCCAGATGTTTACTGACATATAATATTCATGTTTAAATTAAAAATAATGTTCAAAAACAACTTAAAGCCTTATCCAGATGTTTACTGACATATTATATTCATGTTTAAATTAAAAATAATGTTAAAAAACAACTGAAAATCTTGTCCAGACGTTTACTGACTATAATATTCATGTTTAAATTAAAAATAATGTTAAAAAACAACTTAAAGCCTTGTCCAGATGTTTACTGACATATAATATTCATGTTTAAATTAAAAATAATGTTAAAAAACAACTGAAAATCTTGTCCAGACGTTTACTGACTATAATATTCATGTTTAAATTAAAAATAATGTTAAAAAACAACTTAAAGCCTTGTCCAGATGTTTACTGACATATAATATTCATGTTTAAATTAAAAATAATGTAAAAAACAACAACTTCTAACCTTGTCCAGATGTTTACTGACATATAATATTCATGTTTAAATTAAAAATAATGTAAAAAACAACAACTTCAAACCTTGTCCAGATGTTTACTGACATATAATATTCATGTTTAAATTAAAAATAATGTTAAAAAAAACAACTTCAAACCTCGTTCAGATGTTTACTGACATATAATACTCATATTTAAATTACTTTTACTGCAAATGAATATCAGTTATCGTCACCCTTGACTGCTAGCAATCGGTATTGGTATGAGCCCTGACAATACCATATGGGTCGATGTCTAACATGAAGCCAGGTCCAAAGAAGAAATGGAATTGTCACCACCATGAGACACGTCAGCTATGTAGTCACTCCATCAGCTGACGTGCTACAGTATATAGCGTAGCAGGATATCAAAGCTGACGTGCTACAGTATATACCAGGGGTCAGCAACCTTTTTGAAAGCAAGAGCTACTTCTTGGGTAGTGATTAATGCGAAGGGCTACCAGTTTGATACACACTTCAATAAATTGCCAGAAATAGCCAATTTGCTCAATTTACCTTTAACTCTGTTATTAGTAATAATGAATGATATTTACACTTAATTGAACGGTTTAAAAGAGGAGAAAACACGAAAAAAATGACAATTAAATTTTGAAACATAGTTTATCTTCAATTTCGACTCTTTAAAATTCAAAATTCAACCGAAAAAAAGAAGAGAAAAACTAGCTAATTCGAATCTTTTTGAAAAAATAAAAAAAAGAATTTATGGAACATCATTAGTAATTTTTCCTGATTAGGATTAATTTTAGAATTTTTATGACATGTTTTAAATAGGTTAAAATCCAATCTACACTTTGTTAGAAATTATAACAAATTGGACCAAGCTATATTTCTAACAAAGACAAATCATTATTTCTTCTAGATTTTCCAGAACAAAAATTTTAAAACAAATTCAAAAGACTTTGAAATAAGATTTCAATTTGATTCTACAGATTTTCTACATTTGCCAGAATAATTTTTTGGAATTTTAATCATAATAAGTTTGAAGAAATATTTCACAAATATTCTTCGTCAAAAAAACAGAAGCTAAAATGAAGAATTAAATTAACATTTATTTATTATTCTTTACAATAAAAAAAATAAATTCACTTGAACATTGATTTAAATTGTCAGGAAAGAAGAGGAAGGAATTTAAAAGGTAAAAAGGTATATGCGTGTAAAAATCCTAAAATCATTTTTAAGGTTGTATTTTTTCTCTAAAATCGTCTTTCTGAAAGTTATAAGAAGCAAAGTAAAAAAAATTATGAATTTATTTAAACAAGTGAAGACCAAGTCTTTAAAATATTTTCTTGGATTTTCAAATTCTATTTGAGTTTTGTCTCTCTTAGAATTAAAAATGTCGGGCAAAGTGAGACCAGCTTGCTAGTAAATAAATACAATTTAAAAAATAGAGGCAACTCACTGGTAAGTGCTGCTATTTGAGCTATTTTTAGAACAGGCCAGCGGGCTACTCATCTGGTCCTTACGGGCTACCTGGTGCCCGCGGGCACCGCGTTGGTGACCCCTGCTATATAGCATAGCAGGATATGAAAGCTGACGTGCTACAGTCTATAGCAGGGGTCACCAACCTTTTTGAAAGCATGAGCTACTTCTTGGGTAGTGATTAATGCGAAGGGCTACCAGTTTGATACACACTTCAATAAATTGCCAGAAATAGCCAATTTGCTCAATTTACCTTTAACTCTGTTATTATTAATAATTAATGATATTTACACTTAATTGAACGGTTTAAAAGAGGAGAAAACACGAAAAAAATGACAGTTAAATTTTTAAACATAGTTTATCTTCAATTTCGACTCTTTAAAATTCAAAATTCAACCGAAAAAAAGAAGAGAAAAACTAGCTAATTTGAATTTTTTTGAAAAAATTAAAAAAAGATTTTATGGAACATCATTAGTAATTTTTCCTGATTAAAATTAATTTTAGAATTTTGATGACATGTTTTAAATAGGTTAAAATCCAATCTACACTTTGTTAGAATATATAACAAATTGGACCAAGCTATATTTCTAACAAAGACAAATCATTATTTCTTCTAGATTTTCCAGAACAAAAATTTTAAAACAAATTCAAAAGACTTTGAAATAAGATTTAAATTTGATTCTACAGATTTTCTAGATTTGCCAGAATAATTTTTTGGAATTTTAATCATAATAAGTTTGAAGAAATATTTCACAAATATTCTTCGTCAAAAAAACAGAAGCTAAAATGAAGAATTAAATTAACATTTATTTATTATTCTTTACAATAAAAAAAATAAATTTACTTGAACATTGATTTAAATTGTCAGGAAAGAAGAGGAAGGAATTTAAAAGGTAAAAAGGTATATGTGTTTAAAAATCCTAAAATCATTTTTAAGGTTGTATTTTTTCTCTAAAATTGCCTTTCTGAAAGTTATAAGAAGCAAAGTAAAAAAATTCATGAATTTATTTAAACAAGTGAAGACCAAGTCTTTAAAATATTTTCTTGGATTTTCAAATTCTATTTGAGTTTTGTCTCTCTTAGAATTAAAAATGTCGGGCAAAGCGAGACCAGCTTGCTAGTAAATAAATACAATTCAAAAAATAGAGGCAGCTCACTGGTAAGTGCTACTATTTGAGCTATTTTTAGAACAGGCCAGCGGGCTACTCATCTGGTCCTTACGGGCTACCTGGTGCCCGCGGGCACCGCGTTGGTGACCCCTGCTATATAGCATAGCAGGATATGAAAGCTGACGTGCTACAGTATATAGCGTAGCAGGATATGAAAGCTGACGTGCTACAGTATATAGCATAGCAGGATATGAAAGCTGACGTGCTACAGTATATAGCATAGCAGGATATGAAAGCTGACGTGCTACAGTATATAGCGTAGCAGGATATGAAAGCTGACGTGCTACAGTATATAGCATAGCAGGATATGAAAGCTGACGTGCTACAGTATATAGCATAGCAGGATATGAAAGCTGACGTGCTACAGTATATAGCATAGCAGGATATGAAAGCTGACGTGCTACAGTATATAGCGTAGCAGGATATGAAAGCTGACGTGCTACAGTATATAGCATAGCAGGATATGAAAGCTGACGTGCTACAGTATATAGCATAGCAGGATATGAAAGCTGACGTGCTACAGTATATAGCGTAGCAGGATATGAAAGCTGACGTGCTACAGTATATAGCATAGCAGGATATGAAAGCTGACGTGCTACAGTATATAGCGTAGCAGGATATGAAAGCTGACGTGCTACAGTATATAGCATAGCAGGATATGAAAGCTGACGTGCTACAGTATATAGCATAGCAGGATATGAAAGCTGACGTGCTACAGTATATAGCGTAGCAGGATATGAAAGCTGACGTGCTACAGTATATAGCATAGCAGGATATGAAAGCTGACGTGCTACAGTATATAGCGTAGCAGGATATGAAAGCTGACGTGCTACAGTATATAGCGTAGCAGGATATGAAAGCTGACGTGCTACAGTATATAGCATAGCAGGATATGAAAGTTTAATGGCAGCCTTGGGCTTGGTGCCGCAGACTGTTTGCAGACAGCAGGGGTGAGGCCGGGACAGCGGGGCAGCGAGAGGCGAGATAAGGAGGAGTGTGTTACGTTAATGAGAGTTAACAGACAACACATGTGAGAGCACGCATGACAACACGGCACGGCACAGGCGGCCCACAGAGGCCAGAGAAGGTAACTCTGACTGAACCCTGCGTGTCTTCCCGTCTCCGCTCGCTCTTTTGCAATTTGTGCAGGAGCCCGTGCGCTTCTTTCAAGTCCTCCTGCTTCATCTGCGGCCGCAGCCAGGTGGAATTAGGCGTCATTATGTCTGACGACGCCGCGGTCGCTGGAGCGGAACTAACCTTTGACTTGAGCTCTGGAACGTGCAAAGAAACCAGCAGTCTTTCACTCTGCGTTACATCAGCGGGACGGGAAGTGCATGTGCTTTATTGGAATGTGCTGCTGGGTTGCAACTTGCAACCTCCTCACCTTCAGGCACTTTCCGTGTGGCCTTGGAGTGCAAAGCAGGGGTGCACGTAACAACCCATTCACATCCAAACCCAAGTCTTTTTTTAAGTTTGTAACTTTTTTTTTTTTACTTTCTTTTTACTTTTATTTGTACTTTTTTAAACTTTTTATTCATAGCTGTGTTTAGAAGTGGCTGGTTGCATCATCTCTGCTCTTTTAATGTCGTTATTGTCCTTTGATGTTTCCCTCTTAAATGTGTGTAAGAGGGATGTGTGCTATGGCTATGAGTTCTTTTTTCCCTTGGCCTCAGTCTGGACCCCCTCTCCAGGGGCCCAGGCCGATTTTTTTTTAAAATAAATATATATATATATATATATATATATATATATATATATATATATATATATATATATATATATATATATATATATATATATATATATATATATATATATATGTATATATACTGTATATTTATATATATATATTTTAATATGGCCTATGGAAAATACGGAGCAGGGGGAAAATACATTTTATTCAAAATGCAACCTTCCTCTGATTATAATCCCCTTAACTATTATTTAATTTGAAAAAAAAAATAAATAAATAAAAAAAAAAAAATATATATATATATATTAAAAAAAAAAAAAAAAAAATTATATATATATATATATATATATATATATATATATATATATATATATATATATATATATATATATATAAAATTATTTCTTTATTTTTTATTTATTTATTTTTTTAAATAAAAAAAATAATTATATATATATATATATATAAAAAAAAAAAAAAATAAATAAATAATTATATATATATATATATATAATTATTTTTTTAAATTTTTTTTTTAAACTAAAAAATAATTATATATATATATATATATATATATAAATAAAAAAATAAATAAATAATTATATATATATATAATTATTTTTTTTATTTAAAAAAAAATAAATAAATAATTAAAAAAATATATATATATATAAATGAAAAAATAAATAAAATAATTATATATATATATATATATATATATATATATATATATATATATATATATATATATATATATATAATTCCCCTGATTATAATCCCCTTAACTATTATTTAATTTGAAAAAAATAAAAATAATAATTTTATATATATATATATATATATATATATATATATATATATATATATATATATATATATATATATATATATATATATAATTATTTTAAAATAAAAAAAATAATTTTATATATATATATATATATATATATATATATATATATATATATATATATATATATATATATAATTATTTTTTTTCATTTTTTCCAAATTAAATAATAGTTAAGGGGATTATAATCAGAGGAAGGTTGCAGTTTGAATAAAATGTATTTTCCCCCTGCTCCGTATTTTCCAAAGGCCATAAAAATATCAATAATTACTGAAATGGACCAATACCAAACACCGACACGGTGATACAGTTCTCTGCCATTCCTCAAGGTACACATGTGCATCAACATGTCCGCCGCACATACAGTATATCTTCCATAAAGAAATGGGGCAGCGTGTGTTAAGCCCCGCTTCATAAATGCATGGGCGACCTCCTGATGACCTTTGGATTATAATGCAATATGGTCACTTAAGGACTACACCAGTGCACAATAATCCCCTGGCACTCATTACTGCAATCAGCCTTCACCTGATGACACATCCTCCGCCACGTCTAAGTGCAGGAGGATGAGGAGGATCATCATTATTAAAGAAGAACCAGAGGAGCTCACTGGAGGACTCTGCTGGAACCCTGCTTGTTGGACCAAAGACTCTCTCACTTACCTCCTTCTCTACTCCAAACATGGAGGCACGCTCCTCACATTTCAGCAAATACGTACACTGACTACTCTGAGATATATTCAGTAAGAAAATATTAGGCATTTTATTCACGCATATTAGTTCCAGGCTTTCGTGGTCCACATACAATAATGTGGCGGGCCAGATTTGGCCCCCGGGGCCTTGAGTTTGACACCTGTGATCTACACCAACAATATGATTGGTCTGAGTAACTGCACAGGACCAAAAAAAAAAAATTACAAAAATCTGCTCTGGACGTTCAGACGATGAAAGAAAGAAACTAAAATAATGCTGGAACACAGCAAAAACACTTACTATGAAATGTGGAGCAGATGGCGTCCACAAAGTAGGAGCTTACTCGAGTGCAGCATGGAAAAAATTAGTGCTAATCACTAACATGAAACAGGTGAGGGGAAAAGTGCTTGAAGGCAGGCGTAAAGCAGTTACCAAAACACACCAACACAACAGGAAGTGCCACCAAAATAAGAGCGCAAGACAGGAACTACCACCGGAGAACACTAACAAACTGTGTAACGAGGCTATTTTATTTTTGTATTCATCTATCATCACTGGCAATAAAAACGAGTTTGACCAAACGGTCCACTTTGTGTTTGTGTTGTTACTAAACTGCAGAGGGAAGTGGCTGCAAAAGGAGAGTCTCAAAAGGTTGATTTCTGTATTTTGTCCACCAGCTTGCCAATCATCACTAAAGTGAACGTGTCACACACACACACACACACACACACACACACACACACACACACACACACACACACACACACACACACACACACACACACACACACACACACACACACACACACACACACACACACACACACATTCTTGTATTTGTTACCTTCTTGAGACCTCCGAATAATGCCTCCCTCTTTAGGACCAGCCTTTCTAGATATATAAAGAAGTGTATTTACAACATTAATAATATATACATACTATGCAAGTAAAAAAAAGCTTGTTGTGAAAAATGAGTTGGAATTTCACAAGAAAAAGGTCACAATTTCACAAGAAAAACGTACAATTTTGGCAGTATTATAATAAAAGTCGGAATTTTACTCAACGCAAGTCAATATTTTACAAGAAAAACGGAACATTTGTGTAATATTATGATAAACGTTGGAATTTTACTCAACAACAGTTGCAATTTTACAAGAAAAGCCTAAAATGTGTGCAATTTTACAAAAAGAGTTGACAAAAGTCACAATTTTATAAGAAAACTTTCAAATTTTGGCAATATTATAATAATCATCGGAATTTTACTTGGCAAAATTATGACAAAAGTCATAATTTTCCTCAAAAAATGTCACTATTTTACAAGAGCAACAAAAAAATTAGCAATATTGTGACACGAGTCAGAATTTTATATGACAAATGTCACCATTTTGCATTGAAAAATAACAATTTTACATAAAAAAAAACGTAATAATTTTACGAGAAAATATTGCAACGCTACAGAAACAGAAAGAATATGAGAAATGTTTCCCAATTTTATAAGAAAAAAGTCGACACATTGTGAGAAAATGACTGCTTTTAGTAAATTTATATTTTTGATTTTTTTGTTCGTAATTGGTTCTTAATCTTCATTATTTACTTCGTTATTACAGTATGTCTCTATATACATATTTATTATTTTTGTCCAAAGGGGTCGCATTTCAATTTCTTACACACTCTTGTTATTACATATGTTGGCCACTGGGGGAGCACTTCACATTTTTTAAAAACACTTATTTCATATGTTGACCAGAGGGGGAGCACTTTTAAAAGCGACACACATTACAACATTAATAATATATACATACTATGCAAATATAAAAAAGCCTGTTGTGAAAAATTATTTGGAATTTCACTAGCAAAAGGTCACAATTTCACAAGAAAAACTTAGAATTGTGGCAGTTATTTGTGCAATATTGTGATAAAAGTTGGAATTTTACTCGATAACAGTCGCAATTTTACAAGAAAAGTAAAAAATGTTGGCAATTATATGAAAAGAGTCGTCATTTTACTCGACAAAAGTCACAATTTTATAAGAAAACTTTAACATTTTGGCAATATTATAATAAAGATCGGAATTTTTCTTGGCAAAATGATGACAAAAGTCATAATTTTACTAAAAAAATGTCACTATTTTACAAGAACAACAAAACAATTGGCAATATTGTGACAAAAGTCAGAATTTTATATGACAAATGTCACCATTTTGCATTGAAAAGTAACAATTTTACATTAAAAAAAAAACCTAATAATTTTACGAGAAAATATTGCAATGCTACAGAAACAGAAAGAATATGAGAAATGTTTCCCAATTTTATAAGAAAAAAGTCGACACATTGTGAGAAAATGACTGCTTTTAGTAAATTTGTATTTTTGATTTTTTTGTTCGTAATTGGTTCTTAATCTTCATTATTTACGTCGTTATCACAGTATGTCTGTATATACATATTTATTATTTTTGTCCAAAGGGGTCGCATTTCAATTTCTTACACACTCTTGTTATTACATATGTTGGCCACTGGGGGAGCACTTCACATTTTTTAAAAACACTTATTTCATATGTTGACCAGAGGGGGAGCACTTTTAAAAGCGACACACATTACAACATTAATAATATATACATACTATGCAAATATAAAAAAGCCTGTTGTGAAAAATTATTTGGAATTTCACTAGAAAAAGGTCACAATTTCACAAGAAAAACTTAGAATTGTGGCAGTTATTTGTGCAATATTGTGATAAAAGTTGGAATTTTACTTTATAACAGTCACAATTTTACAAGAAAAGTACAAAATGTTGGCAATTATATGAAAAGAGTCGTCATTTTACTCGACAAAAGTCACAATTTTATAAGAAAACTTTAACATTTTGGCAATATTATAATAAAGATCGGAATTTTTCTTGGCAAAATTATGACAAAAGTCATAATTTTACTAAAAAAATGTCACTATTTTACAAGCACAACAAAACAATTGGCAATATTGTGACAAAAGTCAGAATTTTATATGACAAATGTCACCTTTTTTGCATTGAAAAATAACAATTTTACATTAAAAAAAAAACCTAATAATTTTACGAGAAAATATTGCAATGCTACAGAAACAGAAAGAATATGAGAAATTGTTCCCAATTTTATAAGAAAAAAGTCGACACATTGTGAGAAAATGACTGCTTTCAGTAAAAAAAAATTTTTTTTAATTTTTTGTTTGTAATTGGTTCTTAATCTTCATTATTTACTTCAAGTTATTACAGCATGTCTCTATATACATATTATTATTTTTGGCCAAAGTGGGCGCATTTCAATTTCTTACACACACTTGTTATTACATATAATGGCCAGAGGGGGAGCACTTCAAATTCTTACACACACTTGTTATTTCATATGTTGACCAGAGGGGGAGCACTTTTAAAAGCGACACACAGTCGACGTGAAAAATGCCTCCTTTTTGGGACCACCCTCATGTTGATAGATGTCACCACCAATGAGACATTGTCTATTAGATGCAATGTCATTGATTTATGTCATCACTTCTTCACACCTCCTCATATGGAAGATACTGTTCCTTCTTCATGTCTCAGGAAGGGTAGAAATACAAGAACACACACACACAGTAGGAAGTAATGTCTGCGTCTCGCCATGTTTTTTGTGCCCTGCGAGAAGGTGAACGTCTTGTTCTGTTCAGCCGCGCGTTGCCAGATCCTCTCCGGCTGTGACACTTGACAGCGGAATGGGAGGCGTGGGAACAGACCAGAACAGAACAGCAGGTGCTCACACAGTAAGAAAGAGCTGCGGTGTTCTCGGGGCCGGCTGGAGTCAACTCTCCCCCCCCCCCACCCCCCGGCTACTTTTTGACTGCTGGCGCGGATCCAACGTGACAAAATGTTATATTATTTGACAACGTAAGGAAAGGAATGTGATGAACATTAAACAGTCACAGAGTTCTGTGAAATAACTGATCAGTCATTAACTCATGCTCACCTTTTGCACTACTGTCTTATTTACCTTGCACATATTAGTGACTGAAGTACCCTGTTGTCAGGACTACCAGTGCATAAGCCGCACCCACTACATTTTACATATCAACAATATTTACATATATAAACCACACCCACTACATTTTACATATCAACAATATTTTACATATATAAGCCGCACCCACTACATTTTAGATATGAACAAAATTTTACATATATAAGCCGCACCCACTACATCTTAGATATGAAAAATATTTTACATATATAAGCCGCACCCACTACATTTTAGGAATGAAAAACATTTCACATATATAAGCCGCACCCACTACATTCTAAAAGAAAAAATAATTTTACATATATAAGCCGCACCCACTACATTTCTGAAACGAAAAGTATTTTACATATATAAGCCGCATCCACTACATTCCAGGAGAAAAAATAATACTACATATATAAGCCGCACCCACTACATTTTAGAAATGAAAAAACATTTTACATATATAAGCCGCACCCACTAAATTTTAGAAGGAAAAACATTTTACATACAGTATATAAGCCGCATCAAGTACATTTTTGAAACAAAAAATAGTTTACATATATAAGCCACACCCACTACATTTTAGAAGAAAAAATTATTTTACATATAAAAGCCGTACCACTACATTTCAGAAATGAAAAATATTTATATATATGCCACACCCACTAAATTGTAGGAATGAAAAATATTTTACATATATAAGCCGCATCCACCAAATTTTAGATGAAAAAACATTTTACATATATAAGCCGCACCCACTAAATTTTGGATGAAAAAACATTTTACATATATAAGCCGCACTCACTAAATTCTAGAAGGAAAAACATTTTACATACAGTATATAAGCCGCAGCAAGTACATTTTTGAAACAAAAAATAGTTTACATATGTGAAGTGAATTATATTTATATAGCGCTTTTTCTCTAGTGACTCAAAGCGCTTTACACAGTGAAAGCCAATATCTATGTAAGCCGCACCCACTACATTTTAGAAGAAAAAATAATTTTACATATAAAAGCCGTACCACTACATTTCAGAAATGAAAAATATTTACATATATAAGCCGCACCCACTAAATCTTAGGAATGAAAAATATTTTACATATATAAGCCGCACCCACTAGATTTTAGAAAATGAAAAATATTTTACATATATAAGCCGCACCCACTAAATTTGAGAAGGAAAAACATTTTACATACAGCATATAAGCCGCATCAAGTAAATTTTTGAAACAAAAAATATTCTACATATATAAGCCGCACCCACTACATTTTAGAAGAAAAAATAATTTGACATATAAAAGCCGTACCACTACATTTCAGAAATGAAAAATATTTACATATATAAGCCGCACCCACTAAATTTTAGGAATGAAAAATATTTTACATATATAAGCCGCACCCACTACATTTTAGGAATGGAAAATATTTTACATATATAAGCCGCACCCACAAGATTTTAGAAAATGAAAAATATTTTACATATATAAGCCGCACCCACTAAATTTTAGAAGGAAAAACATTTTACATACAGTATATAAGCCGCATCAAGTAAATTTTTGAAACAAAAAATATTTTAAATATATAAGCCGCACCCACTACATTTTAGAAGAAAAAATAATTTGACATATAAAAGCCATTTCAGAAATGAAAAATATTTACATATATAAGCCGCACCCACCAAATTTTAGGAATGAAAAATATTGTACATATATAAGCCGCACCCACTACATTTTAGGAATGGAAAATATTTTACATATATAAGCCGCACCCACTACATTTTAGAAGAAAAAATAATTTTACATATATAAGCCGTACCACTACATTTCAGAAATGAAAAATATTTACATATATAAGCCGTACCCACTAAATTTTAGGAATGAAAAATATTTTACACATACAAGCCGTACCCACAAAATTTTAGATGAAAAAACATTTTACATATATAAGCCACACCCACTAAATTTTAGATGAAAAAACATTTTACATATATAAGCCCCACCCACTAAATTTTGGATGAAAAAACATTTTACATATATAAGCCGCACCCACTAAATTTTAGAAGAAAAAACATTTTACATATATAAGCCGCATCAAGTAAATTTTTTAAACAAAAAATATTTTACATATATAAGCCGGACCCACTACATTTCAGAAATGAAAAATATTTACATATATAAGCCACACCCACTAAATTTTAGGAATGAAAAATATTTTACATATATAAGCCGCACCCACTACATTTTAGGAATGAAAACATTTTACACATACAAGCCGCACCCACAAAAGTTTACATGAAAAAACATTTTACATATATAAGCCGCACCCGCTAAATTTTAGGAATGAAAATTATTTTATATATATAAGCCGCACCCACTACATTTTAGAAGAAAAAATAATTTTACATATATAAGCCGTTCCACTAAATTTCAGAAAGGAAAAATATTTACATATATAAGCCCCACCCACTAAATTTTAGGAATGAAAAATATTTTACATATATAAGCCGCACCCACTACTTTTTAGAAATGAAAAATATTTACATATATAAGCCGCACCCACAAAATCTTAGATGAAAAAAACATTTTACATATATAAGCTGCACCCACAAAATTTTAGATGAAAAAACCTTTTACATATATAAGCCGCACCCACTAAATTTTGGATGAAAAAACATTTTACATATATAAGCCGCACCCACTAAATTCTAGAAGGAAAAACATTTTACATACAGCATATAAGCCGCAGCAAGTAAATTTTTGAAACAAAAAATAGTTTACATATATAAGCCGCACCCACTACATTTTAGAAGAATTTTTTTTTTTTTACATATAAAAGCCGTACCACTACATTTCAGAAATGAAAAATATTTACATATATAAGCCGCACCCACTACATTTTAGGAATGAAAAATATTTCACATATATAAGCCGCACCCACTACATTTTAAGAATGAAAAATATTTTACATATATAAGCCGCACCCACTACATTTTAGAAGAAAAAATAATTTTACATATATAAGCCGTACCACTACATTTCAGTAATGAAAAATATTTACATATATAAGCCGCACCCACTAAATTTTAGGAATGAAAAATATTTGACACATACAAGCCGCACCCACAAAATTTTAGATGAAAAAACATTTTACATATATAAGCGGCATCAAGTAAATTTTTGAAACAAAAAATATTTTACATATATAAGCCGCACCCACTACATTTCAGAAATGAAAAATATTTACATATATAAGCCGCACCCACTAAATTTTAGGAATGAAAAATATTTTACATATATAAGCCGCACCCACTACATTTTAGGAATGAAAATTATTTTACATATATAAGCCGCACCCACTACATTTTAGGAGAAAAAACTATTTTACATATATAAGCCGTACCACTAAATTTCAGAAAGGAAAAATATTTACATATATAAGCCCCACCCACTAAATTTTAGGAATGAAAAATATTTTACATATATAAGCCGCACCCACTAAATTTTAGGAATGAAAAATATTTTACATATATAAGCCGCACCCACTACATTTTAGGAATGCAAAATATTTTACATATATAAGCCCACTTACTACAATTTCGGAATGAAAAATAATTTTACATATATAAGCCACACCCACTACATTCTAGGAATGAAAATAATTTTACATATATAAGCCGCACCCACTAAATTTTATAAGAAAAAAAACTCTATATAAAAGTCGCAGATACTGTATATACTTTGTAAAATGAGTTATTTACACAGAAATATTCTATAAATGTGCATTTACATACCTTAATTGTTTCCAAACAGTGTCTGTAACACGGCAGTAAAACGGCTGATCAAACAAAACAGAAGTCATCATCATGGACCCCCTAGCCGCGCACGCTAGCTCTCCAACCAGCTAAACAGACTCAATAACTCCACGCTGACGTTTTGGTGAATTTACTGAGAAATTTGTGAAACTAAAACAACACAAAATATACGTGTTAGCATATTAGCTAACGCTAACCATAGCATTACATCACAATGAAAACCCTCCTACAGACATGGGACAGTTTAGTAAGTAAGAATAGTTTTAGTTCTATTGTAAAACTTACAATGCTTGGAGTGATGAAGGAAGAATCCTTTGGAGTAGGAATGCTCGTATTTAGGTAGACATCAAGTTTACAAACCTATTTCAAGTAAAATTCCCCAAACATTTGTGAGCTGTATTTAAGTGCTTCGTACACAAATATATTCACAAAGATGAACATTTTTAAGACTAAGACATTTAGAACCACTTAAAACTTAATAAGCTTTGTCAGACTTTGTTTTGCCATAAGGCTAGTCTGTGGTAAAGCTAGAGAAAAACGACAAAGATTGTCTTTCTATGAGAAGAGCACCCTTATGAAGAAGAAGTCTCACTTTTGTCACCATCCTTAACAACACATTTATTTATTGACAACTATGAACTCATTTCAACTTTTGAAAACACAACAGTCTTTGACCAGAAGACAATCATGTTAGTGTGAATATAAGTGGTCATTAATAAATATATGCTGCACAACACAGTCTTTGACCAGAAGACAATCATGTTAGTGTGAATATAAGTGGTCATTAATAAATATATGCTGCACAACACAGTCTTTGACCAGAAGACAACCATGTTAGTGTGAATATAAGTGGTCATTAATAAATATATGCTGCACAACTAAACACAAACACACCATTAGCGATTAATGTTCTTCTTAAGGTTTATAAATGTTTTTATGATATTGGGCTTACTTATCTTTCAGATTTGTTTTTACTCTACGAACCCTCACGGACCTTATTAGGCACTTATCTGCTAATTATCCCAAAAGGTCAGGACACAAAGTGACAGAATGGCACCCTTTGTGCAGTTCTGGCCTCAGTCCATGGAACAGCTGGCTGGAGAACCTCAGGCCTGCAGAGAATGTTCTCCTTTTTGAGAGCAGGCTCAAGACCCATCTTTTTCATTTGGCTTTTACGTAATATTTATTATTTTATCGAATATATATATATATATATATATATATATATATATATATATATATATATATGTAAAAGCCAAATCTTTTTGACTTGGCTTTTACATAATATTTATTATTTTTTTCAAATATATATATATATATATATATATATATATATATATATATATATATATATATATATATATATATATATATATATATATATATATAATATTTTTTTTGGTTCTACATAATATTTATTATTTTATCAAATAATATATGTATATATATATATATATATATATATATGTATATATCTACATAATACTTATTTTATCGAATAATATATGTACCGTAATTTCCGGACTATAAGCCGCACCTGACTATAAGCCGCACCAGCTAAATTTAGGGGAAAATACAGATTGCTCCATATATAAGCCGCACCCGACTATAAGCCGCAGGGTTTTGATGTGTAATTACCGTAGTATATAGGGGTTCCTGCTACCACGGAGGGGATTGTCGGGACAGAGATGACTGTTTGGGAACGCAAAGCGTCCCATTTATTAACAATAAATCTTTCAATCATTCAATCAAACTTTCACATCTTTGACATGGCGAACAGCATTCGTGCAGAGTACAAATAAAACAACGGTGCAAAGTAATACAAAGTGCTCGCCTGTACGTTATCAAAATGACCAGCCTACCGGTATATGAAAAGTCAGTCTTTAATCATTGTGTTATCGTCTTCCTCCTGCGTACTAAAACCACCGAAATCCTCTTCGTCGGTGTCGGAGAAGAACAGGCCGTAAATAAGCCGCACCCTTGTATAAGCCGCAGGGACCAGAACGAGGGGAAAAAGTAGCGGCTTATAGTCCGGAAATTACGGTATATGTAAAAGCCAAATCTTTTTGATTTGGCTTTTACATAATATTTATTATTTTATCGAATAATATATATCTATATATATAATATATATATAATTTATATATATATATATATTTTTTTGGACTTCTACATAATATTTATTATTTTATCGAATAATATATATATATATATATATATATATATATATATATATATATATATATATATATATATATATATATATATATATATCTATATATGTATACATAAATATACATATATAGATAAATATATATATATTTTTTAATATATATATATATATATATATATATATATATATATATATATATCTACATATCTACAAAATATTTATTATTTTATCGAATAATATATGTATATATATATATTATTCGATAAAATAATAAATATTATGTAAAAGCCAAATCAAAAAGATGTATGTATGTATGTATGTACAGTATGTATGTATGTGTATATATGTATGTATGTATGTGTATATGTATGTATGTATGTATGTGTATATATATATCCATCCATCCATTTTCTACCGCTTGTCCCTATCGGGTTCACGGGGGGTGCTGGAGCCTATCTCAGCTTCATTCGGGCGGAAGGCGGGGTGCACTCTGGACAAGTCGCCGCCTCTTCGCAATGTACGTACAAAACCCAAAACCAGTAAAGTTATCACGTTGTGTAAATGGTAAATACAAAGAGAATAAAATGATTTCAAAATCCTTTTTAATTTATATTCAATTGAATAAACTGCAGTTTTTACATTAGAGCTTTTATTCATGTTCACACTGAGAAACTTCATTTTGTTTTGGCAAGTAATCATGAACTTAGATTTTAATGGCAGCAACACATTGCAAAAAAGGCATTGTTACCAGTGTGTTACATGGCCTTTCCTTTTAACAACACTCAGTAAAGGTTTGGGAAGTGAGGAGACACATTTTTGAAGTGGAATTATTTCCCATTCTTGCTTGATGTACAGCTTAAGTTGTTCAACAGTCTCCCTTCTCATATTTTAGCCTTCACACATTGTCAATGTCTGGACTACAGGCAGGCCAGTCTAGTACCAGCACTCTTTTACTATGAAGCCATGCTGTTGTTTTTATGTCTGTAAAGCACTTTGTGTTGCATTTCTTTTGGAGAAATATCACCATAGAGATAAATACATCCTCAAACATTTGTGTGCACGTGCAACACTTAGAACTTTCAGCATATCAGTATGTGGAAATACATTTTGGAATGGATTAAGCAAAGAAGTCCAACATTGCACTAATATGATTTAGTTGAAGGAACTGTTCAAACAAAGAAGAAGAATTATGATAAATGTCTCCAACTGACTTTCATTTCATTGGCCGAATCACAACTGATGAACTATTAATGAAAACAACTGTTGTGTTCAGAATTCATGGACGTGTACAAAGTGAGAAAACAGGAAGTAAATACACATGTTAGCAACTGCCGTGAAGTAGAAAGGGACATTTTGTAAGAACAACAAAAGAAAGAAAAGGTGTATAATACTTCTAGAAACTTAATAGATGTTGTAAAACCAACCTAAGCTGCCGGCCGACCCACACTGTGCTACTAAACACTCATCTTTCTTCAATTGATTAGTGACTGTAATGATATTTACGTAGCTGATGTCGCTATCAGCGCGCCGCCTACACGCCACCTTCTGTGTGTGCTAGCGAGCTGTGCTGAACTTGGCAGAGACACACCTGGCACAGAACTATTTGCAAAACATGATTCAGTCCTCAGGTCAGGGAAAGTCTTCAACACGCTGCTGTTGCATGTACATTGTGGTCTATATTAGACTCAGTACATTGTGGTCTATATTAGACTTCTCTGCTGGCCTAACATCAATCATGATCATAAATAAATATAAACCCCGTTTCCATATGAGTTGGGAAATGGTGTTAGATGTAAATATAAACGGAATACAATAATTTGCAATTCCTTTTCAAGCCATATTCAGTTGAATATGCTACAAAGACAACATATTTGATGTTCAAACTCATAAACTTTATTTTTTTTGGTGCAAATAATCATTAACTTTAGAATTTGATGGCAGCAACACGTGACAAAGAAGTTGGGAAAGGTGGCAATAAATACTGATAAAGTTGAGGAATGCTCATCAAACACTTATTTGGAACATCCCACAGGTGTGCAGGCTAATTGGGAACAGGTGGGTGCCATGATTGGGTATAAAAGTAGATTCCATGAAATGCTCAGTCATTCACAAACAAGGACGGGGCGAGGGTCACCACTTTGTCAACAAATGCCTGAGTAAATTGTTGAACAGTTTAAGAACAACCTTTCTCAAGCAGCTATTGCAAGGAATTTAGGGATTTCACCATCTACGCTCCGTAATATCATCAAAGGGTTCAGAGAATGTGGAGAAATCACTGCACGTAAGCAGCTAAGCCCGTGACCTTCCATCCCTCAGGCTGTACTGCATCAACAAGCCACATCAGTGTGTAAAGGATATCACCACATGGGCTCAGGAACACTTCAGAAAGCCACTGTCAGTAACTACAGTTGGTCGCTACATCTGTAAGTGCAAGTTAAAACTCTCCTATGCAAGGCGAAAACCATTTATCAACAACACCCAGAAACGCCGTCGGCTTGGCTGGGCCTGAGCTCATCTAAGATGGACTGATGCAAAGTGGAAAAGTGTTCTGTGGTCTGACGAGTCCACATTTCAAATTGTTTTTTGGAAACTGTGGTTGTTGTGTCCTCCGGACCAAAGAGGAAAAGAACCATCCGGATTGTTCTAGGCGCAAAGTGTAAAAGGCAGCATGTGTGATGGTATGGGGGTGTATTAGTGCCCAAGACATGGGTAACTTACACATGTGTGATGGTATGGGAGTGTATTAGTGGCCAAGACATGGGTAACTTACACATCTGTGAAGGCACCATTAATGCTGAAAGGTACATACAGCTTTTGGAGCAACATATGTTGCCATCCAAGCAACGTTACCATGGACGCCCCTGCTTATTTCAGCAAGACAATGCCAAGCCACGTGTTACATCAACGTGGCTTCATAGTAAAAGAGTGCGGGTACTAGACTGGCCTGCCTGTAGTCCAGACCTGTCTCCCATTGAAAATGTGTGGCACCTAAAATAGCAGAAGGGAGACTGAACAACTTAAGCTGTACATCAAGCAAGAATGGGAAAGAATTCCACTTCAAAAAGTCAAATAAAGAAAGAGGAGTGCAATCTTTTGGCAGAGCGTGGTGCAAGACTGTACAGAGAGTACAGTGGCCGCGTCTCTCCTCAAAATTGAGTCCAAATGTAATTCTGTCTCTGTTTGATTCTTTCCTTCTTGTCTTGTTTAATAAATGTCACCAGTGTTTGAACCTGACAGTCCCCATGCCTAAGTGCTTGATTTGATACACCAAGTGATTAGGACGCCTGATTCTCGTCATTTGGATGGGTGGCCTAATACTTTTGGCGTGAGGACAAAATGAATAGCAAAATAAGCGATGTGTAATATCCGTGGGTGAGGAAGCCTTCACTAAACATCGGTGTCGGTGCATTTAAATGGCGTGTAAGCGCTCCCACGCCGACTGGCGCACGAAGCGCTGCCCACAGCTTGGCACTTCCATGGTCTGTTGTTTTCTGTCCTCCCCTCGCCGTGACCCCGCCACCCTAAGCCTCCTCCTATAAATGATGCTGGAGTACTCTCAGCAGGGGGTTAAGCCCAGAATATCCTCCATTCTAGCGACCTACAGGAATCCAAGTGGAGTGGGGCGGTGAAGTCGCCCGAATCATGAGAGTGTCACGCTTTGTTTTCTCCCCGCGCGCTTCGAGTAATGATCGCATGCGCCGTGTGACGCAGCGCAAACACAACACGGGGGCAGAGAGAGAGAGAGAAGCAATCGATTTCCATCCGACTTGGTGAACAGGGAAAATAAACGTTTGGAGGAGTTGTGTTTTTGTAAGGCCCCGAGGGGAGTGAACAACGTAGAGCAGCACCCGGGGGGGGGGGGGGGGGGCTTGTTTACCATCCATGAACAGGAACCCAGATAAGTGACAAGATGGGCCAAACGCAAGGAGAAACTACACATACTGAGAGTGCAAGTCAAGAAAAGACGTTTTGGAGCTTACACGCACAAACATTTGCCACTAAAAATAGGCAGCACATGCACGGATACAAATGGTAACCCTTTCATCGCATTTTGCTCCCAAAATAAATCCATCCAAAGTTGTATCGTACGTTTGAAATACTGAAATCATAACCATAACCAAATGGACAAGTGTTTGTGAAAGTGATTGACTGTCATTGATACAGAGGGGGGCGGGGCTTCAGTTGCTCACTACACGGAATAAACAAAGTCAGTAAATGCCGTTTTTTCCCCCGCCACCTTAAAACCCGGCGCGAACTGCACTGAGCAATACTAAACAACAAATCGGCGACAAAGTTGCCATCCAAACAATACCCCGTTTGTTGACAAGGATATACAGCTGTGGAAGCACAGTCAATCTATTTATTAAGCGGAGGTAACACAAAACCAGTGACAGATTCAAAATAGCAGCCGTCGGATCCGACAAACCACCGCTGCTAGCCTGCTAAGCTAACAAAACAGCTCAAGTGACTGAGGGTGGATTCGCTGACGTCACTAGGAAACAGGCGCACACACACTCCTCGTATGTATGTCCTATAATAATGTTTGTGTATGTCCTATAACAATGTTTATTGTGTGTATGTCCTATAATAATGTACATTGTTTATATGTCCTATAATAATGTTTATTGTGTGTATGTCCTATAATAATGTTTATTGTGTGTATGTCCTATAATAATGTTTGTGTATGTCCTATAACAATGTTTATTGTGTGTATGTCCTATTATAATGTACATTGTTTATATGTCCTATAATAATGTTTATTGTGTGTATGTCCTATAATAATGTTTATTGTGTGTATGTCCTATAATAATGTTTGTGTATGTCCTATAACAATGTTTATTGTGTGCACGTCCTATAATAATGTTTATTGTGTGCACGTCCTATCATAATGTTTATTGTGTGTATGTCCTATAATAATGTTTATTGTGTGCACGTCCTATAATAATGTTTATTGTGTGCAAGTGCTATAATAATGTTTATTGTGTGCACGTCCTATAATAATGTTTATTGTGTGCACGTCCTATAATAATGTTTATTGTGTGCACGTGCTATAATAATGTTTATTGTGTGCAACATTTGAAATGAAGGCATGGTGAGACACTGCATGGTGTTGCTCAGTTACAAGCCACCTTGCTTCCATATCTGCTTTCTTCCCAGGATAAAAGTGAGCAAATATGGAATGCATGATTTATTGATATTGATGAGGTGTCCATGGCGATACATGCTGATATGCTTGGATGTCCCTTTCATCCTCACAGCTGTGCGGCACATATATACAGTATACAGTATATATATCTCCTCTGGGGAAGCTCTTGTTCTCCCGGTGACACACCACAGACATAAAGAGCACAGCTCATTCATATTGGCAGCATATGGAGCATCATATGGGGGCGAGGGAGCATCATATGGGGGCGAGGGTGCATCATATGGGGGCGAGGGTGCATCATATGCGGGCGAGGGAGCATCATATGGGGGCGAGGGAGCATCATATGGGGGCGAGGGTGCATCATATGGGGGCGAGGGAGCATCATATGGGGGCGAGGGAGCATCATATGGGGGCGAGGGTGCATCATATGGGGGCGAGGGAGCATCATATGGGGGCGAGGGTGCATCATATGCGGGCGAGGGAGCATCATATGGGGGCGAGGGAGCATCATATGGGGGCGAGGGTGCATCATATGGGGGCGAGGGTGCATCATATGGGGGCGAGGGGGCATCATATGGGGGCGAGGGAGCATCATATGGGGGCGAGGGTGCATCATATACGGGCGAGGGAGCATCATATGGGGGCGAGGGAGCATCATATGGGGGCGAGGGTGCATCATATAGGGGCGAGGGAGCATCATATGGGGGCGAGGGAGCATCATATAGGGGCGAGGGTGCATCATATAGGGGCGAGGGTGCATCATATGGGGGCGAGGGAGCATCATATGGGGGCGAGGGAGCGTCATATGGGGGCGAGGGAGCGTCATATGGGGGCGAGGGTGCATAATATGGGGGCGAGGGTGCATCATATGGGGGCGAGGGTGCATCATATAGGGGCGATGGAGCATCATATGGGGGAGAGGGAGCATCATATGGGGGCGAGGGAGCATCATATGGGGGCGAGGGAGCATCATATAAAGGCGAGGGTGCATCATATGGGGGCGAGGGAGCATCATATGGGGGCGAGGGTGCATAATATGGGGGCGAGGGTGCATCATATGGGGGCGAGGGTGCATCATATGCGGGCGAGGGAGCATCATATGGGGGCGAGGGAGCATCATATGGGGGCGAGGGTGCATCATATAGGGGCGAGGGAGCATCATATGGGGGCGAGGGTGCATCATTGGGGGCGAGGGAGCATCATATGGGGGCGAGGGAGCATCATATGGGGGCGAGGGAGCATCATATGGGGGCGAGGGTGCATCATATGGGGGCGAGGGAGCATCATATGGGGGCGAGGGTGCATCATATGCGGGCGAGGGAGCATCATATGGGGGCGAGGGAGCATCATATGGGGGCGAGGGTGCATCATATGGGGGCGAGGGAGCATCATATGGGGGCGAGGGTGCATCATATGGGGGCGAGGGAGCATCATATGGGGGCGAGGGTGCATCATATACGGGCGAGGGAGCATCATATGGGGGCGAGGGAGCATCATATGGGGGCGAGGGTGCATCATATAGGGGCGAGGGAGCATCATATGGGGGCGAGGGAGCATCATATAGGGGCGAGGGTGCATCATATAGGGGCGAGGGTGCATCATATGGGGGCGAGGGAGCATCATATGGGGGCGAGGGAGCATCATATGGGGGCGAGGGAGCGTCATATGGGGGCGAGGGTGCATAATATGGGGGCGAGGGTGCATCATATGGGGGCGAGGGTGCATCATATAGGGGCGATGGAGCATCATATGGGGGAGAGGGAGCATCATATGGGGGCGAGGGAGCATCATATGGGGGCGAGGGAGCATCATATAAAGGCGAGGGTGCCTCATATGGGGGCGAGGGAGCATCATATGGGGGCGAGGGAGCATCATATGGGGGCGAGGGTGCATCATATAGGGGCGAGGGAGCATCATATGGGGGCGAGGGAGCATCATATAGGGGCGAGGGTGCATCATATAGGGGCGAGGGTGCATCATATGGGGGCGAGGGAGCATCATATGGGGGCAAGGGAGCATCATATGGGGGCGAGGGAGCGTCATATGGGGGCGAGGGTGCATAATATGGGGGCGAGGGTGCATCATATGGGGGCGAGGGTGCATCATATAGGGGCGATGGAGCATCATATGGGGGAGAGGGAGCATCATATGGGGGCGAGGGAGCATCATATGGGGGCGAGGGAGCATCATATAAAGGCGAGGGTGCCTCATATGGGGGCGAGGGAGCATCATATGGGGGCGAGGGTGCATCATATGGGGGCGAGGGTGCATCATATGCGGGCGAGGGAGCATCATATGGGGGCGAGGGAGCATCATATGGGGGCGAGGGTGCATCATATAGGGGCGAGGGAGCATCATATGGGGGCGAGGGAGCATCATATAGGGGTGAGGGTGCATCATATAGGGGCGAGGGTGCATCATATGGGGGCGAGGGAGCATCATATGGGGGAGAGGGAGCATCATATGGGGGCGAGGGAGCGTCATATGGGGGCGAGGGAGCGTCATATGGGGGCGAGGGTGCATCATATGGGGGAGAGGGAGCATCATATAGGGGTGAGGGAGCATCATATGGGGGCGAGGGAGCATCATATGGGGGCGAGGGAGCATCATATGGGGGTGAGGGAGCATCATATGGGGGCGAGGGAGCATCATATGGGGGTGAGGGAGCATCATATGGGGGTGAGGGAGCATCATATGGGGGCGAAGGAGTATCATATGGGGGCGAGGGAGCATCATATGAGGGCGAAGGAGCGCCACCTGACATTGACCAGGATATAAATCCCTCCATCACTTCCTGCCAGCTTCATCTTCCAACAGATGGCTGGATGAACCTTCAAGCCTCGCCCTGTTGCTATTTGTCTCAGTGTAGCGTCATGGAGGCAAAGTGGGGGCGACCCTGAAGATGTTATTTTAGGTGTTGTGGCAGCAGGAAAAGGTTTAACAAAGACTCCTACGGAACAAAAAGATATTTCTCTCTGACATTGTTGCTCACCTCTTTTATCTCATCAGGTGGTGGGTGGATGGGAGAAGAGCGAGGAAGCGTCGTCATCTCCTCCTGCGCCTCCACACAGCTCTGCTGGTCTCCTGGAAACAAGAAGACAGAAGAAGTGTCGACAACAACTGGGTGTGCTTGGTAGCGGCACAGTCGGCCATCTTGTCATTTCCTGGTGAAACTTGACACCACTCAACTATGAGGGCAGCAGCATCGTGTCAGCTCAGCACATTTCTCTCGCCTTTTGTGGGTTCTTGGTGGTTTTGTTGTAGTATCTGTTAGTCTACAAAATAACATGTCGTCGCCCCCCCCCCCATTTGGTGGAAGTTTACCATATTTTCCAGACTAAAAAGTGCACCGGTATATAAGCCGCACCCACTAAATTTGAGAAAAATAAATATATTTCCGTATATTACCCGCATTGGACTGTAAGTGGCAGATATATATGTTGTCAACTGAGTTATTTACACAGAAATATTCTGTAAATGTTTATTTACATACCTTAATTGTTTCCAAATGAAGCAATGTAGTATCTGTTAGTCTACAAAATAACATGTCCCCCCCCATTTGGTGGAAGTTTACCATATTTTCCAGACTAAAAAGTGCACCGGTATATAAGCCGCACCCTCTAAATTTGAGAAAAAATAAATATATTTCCGTATATTACCCGCATTGGACTATAAGTGGCAGATATATACGTTGTCAAATGAGTTATTTACACAGAAATATTCTGTAAATGTTTATTTACATACCTTAATTGTTTCCAAATGAAGCAACGTAGTATCTGTTAGTCTACAAAATAACATGTTTCCCCTTCCCCCCCCATTTGGTGGAAGTTTACCATATTTTCCAGACTAAAAAGTGCACCGGTATATAAGCCGCACCCACTACATTTAAAATATATATATATATATTTCCGTATATTACCCGCATTGGACTATAAGTGGCAGATATATACGTTGTCAAATGAGTTATTTACACAAAAAGATTCTGTAAATGTTTATTTACATACCTTAATTGTTTCCAAATGAAGCAACGTAGTATCTGTTAGTCTACAAAATAACATGTTTTTGTTCCCCATTTGGTGGAAGTTTACCATATTTTCCAGACTAAAAAGCGCACCGGTATACAAGCCGCACCCACTAAATTTAAAATATATATATATATTTCCTTATATTACCTGCATTGGACTATAAGTCGCAGATATATATGTTGTCAAATGAGTTATTTACACAAAAAGATTCTGTAAATGTTTATTTACATACCTTAATTGTTTCCAAATGAAGCAACGTAGTATCTGTTAGTCTACAAAATAACATGTTTCCCCTTCCCCCCCCCATTTGGTGGAAGTTTACCATATTTTCCAGACTATAAAGCGCACCGGTATATAAGCGCACCCACTAAATTTGAGAAAAAATAAATATATTTCCGTTTATTACCCGCATTAGACTATATATATTTTATTTTATTTTTATTTTGTCATAAAAAAATACAATCATGTGTGCTTACGGACTGTATCCCTGCTGACCGTATTGATCTATATTGATATATAATGTAGGTGCACTAATTGTAAGTGTCAATTGTGTTTTTTATGTTGATTTAATAAAAATTAAAACTAAAATAAAAACGTTTTTTTATTTTTTTTATTTCTTGTGCAGCCCGGTACCAATCGATCCATGGACCGGTGGTTGGGGACCACTGCTCTACAGTGTCTCCTTCCAGCTGCTCCTGCGTTTGCAGCTTCTCTATATTTTCATGGATAAATGTTTGTATGTTACCTCCTTATGGACTGATCCGCCACAGTAAGGCGCAGACTGGCAGCACTACGCGCCGACTGCTTCACCAAGTTATCTCGCTACACGTTCTGTCACCTTTTTGATGATTTCTTTCTTTAATTCCATGAACATCCTCTACTTCTCCCCGTGCTTGGAAGAAGTCAGCTCGGTGTTGTTGACAACCCTCATGTTCCTGTTCCTGTTTCTGTTTTTGTTCCTGTTCCTGCACCACCAGCCAGCAGCCTGCCTTCACTGTAAGAAGATTGTCTTTTAGATGAGGTGTGATATATAAGGCAGCATCTGTCCTTCACAGAGGGGCGGAGACATTTCCCACAACATGATTACATTTCCACAGCAACATGTTTTTGCAGGCTTCTTGTCAATGACAGTCATCATCTTTTTTGTTCCACCTTTTTTTTTTCTTTAGTGTCTATGTCCAGTGCTGCTCTCACTACTTTGTGTAGGGAGGACATGAATATATATATATATATATATATATATATATATATATATATATATATATATATATATATATATATATATATATATATATATATATATATTATTTTTTATAAGACTCAGTTTATATATACACATATATAAATATATATATATACACATATATATATATATATATATATATATATATATATATATATATATATATATATATATATATATATATATATATATATATATATATATATATATATACATATATATATATAATTTTTTATAAGACTCAGTTTATATATACATATATATATATACATATATATACATATATATATATATATATATATATATATATATATATATATATATATATATATATATATATATATATATATAATTTTTTATAAGCCTCAGTTTTTCGCCATTCTTATTCAGCCTAACTGTAAATCCGTTCATAATTATCAAAACTCAATTGAATAAATTATAATATTAATAATAAACAGTGTTTTTTTTTGTTTTTAATAAGAATACTTTTTTTTTTTTTTTTAAACACGATTTTAGGCCATTTCCATGCAACATGAATTGTAATTTATGTACATTTATGACGATTCTAAATTGATTCATAAATTTCAAAAATCCATTTCAAAAATGTGTTTTACATGATTTATTATTTAAATATGTTTTTAGGCCATTTACATGCAACCAGAATCATGATTTGTATTTATCCTAATTCCAAATCGATTCATAATGTTCATAAATCGCTACATTTTTTATTTATTCATTTCTAAGAATGATACAAAAGAAACTAATTTTTAGGCCAACTACATGCAACCAGAATTGCAATTCTTATTTTTCTTGATTCTAAATCGATTCATAATTTTCAAAACTCAATTTAAAAAAATAATACTAATAAAAAAAACAACAACCATTTTTTGTTTGATTTTTTAGAGTAATCCAATTTTTTTTTAAATTCGGTTTTAAGCCATCTCCATGCAACTGGAATCACAATTCTTATTAATCACGATTTTTAGGGCCATCTACATGCAATCAGAATCATGATTCTTATTCATCCTGATTCTAAATTGGTTCATAATTGTGAAAACTCAATTAAAAAACCCAACTAATTAAAAATACATTTAAAACATTTTAAAGTTTGTTTTTTTATCAAAATAAATTTTTTTAAAGTCGTTTTCAGGCCATTTTCAGGCAACCTCAATCACAATTCTTATTCTTTTTGGATTCTAAATCGATTCATAATCCTCATAAATCAATAAAATCAATAAAAAAATAAAAAAATAAAAAATAAATAAAAACATTTATAAGAATAATTTTTAAAAACAGGTTTTTAGGCCATCTACATGCAATCAGAATCATGGTTCTTATTCATCCTGATTTTAAATTGGTTCATAATTGTCAAAACTCAATAAAAAAACTAATTAAAAATAAATTTTAAACATTTTAAAGTTGTTTTTTTTAAATACAAATCTAGTTTTTAAAAGTCGTTTTTAGGCCATTTCCAGGCAACCTGAATCACAATTCTTATTCTTCTTAGATTCTAAATCGATTCATAATTCTCATCAATCGATAAAAAATAAACATTAATAAGAATTTTTTTTTTTTAAACAGGTTTTTAGGCCATCTACACGCAATCAGAATCATGATTCTTATTCATTCTGATTCTAAATTGGTTCATAATTTTCAAAACTCAATTAAAAAAAATAAAACTAGTAAAAAAATAATGTTTTTTTTTTTTTTTTTTAATAAAATTAAATTTTTAAAAGCTGTTTTTAGGCCATTTCCAAATTACAATTCGTATTCTTCTTCATTTTAAATCAACTCATAATTTTCATAACTAAAAAAAAAAATATATATATATATATATTGTCATTAAAAAAAATTCTTATAAAAATCAGTTTTTAAAAAAATCTCCATGCAACCAGAATCGTGATTCCTATTGATCCCGATTTTAAATCGATTCGTCATTTTCAAAACTAAAAAAAAAAAAAAAAAAAAATGATAATAATAAATGTTGTTTTTGTTAGTTGGGGGTGTGTGAGACGTGAAGGTCCACAGAGAAGGAAGACGTGACCAAGGACTAAGGACGCCACACAATAGCACAATGGAACAGGAAGAACACGCACAAAGTGGTCTTTTGGAAGTAGACCGCCAAATAAAAGGTTCCACAAACACCAACTGGTGTTTGTTTGTTTGTTTTGCAGGAGAGTGGACCTTCGTGATTGGTCCACTCAGCCCAGCCCAAAGAAGGCAAGCGTGACAATATTAGTCATTTCATGCCAAAAACAAGAATAGTGGGTCATGCTCACCCCCCCTTCACATCATAAATCCATGCATGCACACACTTTTCCCTGTCACCCCCCCCCCTCCTCCTCACACACACACACACACACACACACACACACACACACACACACACACACACACACACACACACACACACACACACACACACACACGCAAGCATGCATCATTATACACTTGCCCACACAGCATAGCGTGCCGGAAACAGACTCAATAGATGCCAAGCTCCCTGCAGGCTCAGTGCCCTAAAACATGGACGCACCTTCCCAAATTAGTTCCATTTGTTGTCGCTCACTACTAAACACACGCTCGTTATCCTCGTCTCAAACCTGCGGTGTCCAAAGTGCGGCTAATATTACAATATTTATCATTCTCATAAATCAATTAAAAATCAATCAATAAAAAATGAATAAAAACATTTATAAGAATAATAAAAAAAAACATGTTTTTAGGCCATCTACATGAAATCAGAATCATGATTCTTATTCATCCTGATTCTAAATTGGTTCATCATTTTCAAAACTCAATTTAAAAAAAACAACTAATTAAAAATAAATTAAAAACATGTTAAGCTTGTTTTTTTTAATAAATATCTATTTTTTAAAAGTCGTTTTTAAGCCATTTCCAGGCAACCTGAATCACAATTCTGATTCTTCTCGTTTCAAATTGATGGATAATAATCATAAATAAAAAATAATGAATAATAAATAAAAAATAAATAAAAACATTTATAAGAATCATTTTTAAAAACAGGTTTTTAGGCCATTTACATGCAATCAGAATCATGATTCTTATTCATCCTGATTCTAAATTGGTTCATAATTGTCAAAACTCAATTTAAAAAAATAAGACTAATTAAAAAAAAAAAATTTTTTATTTTAAGTTAGTTTTTTTTATAAGAATCTATTTTTAAAAGTTGTTTATAGGCCATTTCCAGGCAACCTGAATCGCAATTCTTATTCTTCTTGATTCTAAATCGATTCATAATTTTCATAAATAATTTTTTTTTAAATAATAATAAATAAATAAAAACATTTATAAGAATAACTTTTAAAAACAGGTTTTTAGGCCATCTACATGCAATCAGAATCATGATTCTTATTCATCCTGATTCTAAACTGGTTCATAATTGTCAAAACTTTATTAAAAAAAACAACTACTTAAAAATAAATTTAAAACATTTTAAAGTTTTTTTTTAAATAAAAATAATTTATTTTTAAAAGTCGTTTTTAGGCCATTTCCAGGCAACCTGAATCACAATTCATATTCTTCTTGATTTTAAATCGATTCATAATTCTCATAAATCAATAAAAAATTTATCAATGAAAAATAAATAAAAACATTTATAAGAATAATTTTAAAAAACAGGTTTTTAGGCCATCTACATGCAATCAGAATCATGATTCTTATTCATCCTGATTCTAAATTGGTTCATCATTTTGAAAACTCAATTTAAAAAATAAAACTAATTAAAAAAAAATTTTATTTTTTATTTTAAGTTACTTTTTTTTATGAAAATCTATTTTTAAAAGCCGTTTATAGGCCATTTCCAGGCAACCTGAATCGCAATTCATATTCTTCTTGATTATAAACCGATTCATAATTCTCATAAATAGAATCATTTTTAAAAACACGTTTTTTAGGCCATCTACATGCAATCAGAATCATGATTCTTATTCATCCCGATTCTAAATTGGTTCATAAATGTCAAAACTCAATAAAAAAAAAAAATAAATAAAAATAAATGTAAAATATTTTTAAGTTTAAAAAAAAAATAAAAATCTATTTTTAAAAGCTGTTTCTAAGCCATTTCCACAATCCTCATAAATTAATTTAAAAAATAATAATAATAAATAAATAAAAAAAATTATAAGAATAACTTTAAAAAACAGGTTTTTAGGCCATCTACATGCAATCAGAATCATGATTCTTATTCATCATGATTCTAAATTAGTTCATAATTGTCAAAACTTAATTTAAAAAAAACCAACTAATTAAAAATAAATTTAAAACATTTTAAAGTTTGTTTTTTTATTAAAAAAAATAAAAATTTTAAAGTCGTTTTTAAGCAATTTCCAGGCAACCTGAATCGCAATTCATATTCTTCTTTAATCTAAATCGATTTATAATTCTCATAAATCAATAAAAAATGTATCAATAAAAAATAAATAAAAACATTTATAAGAATCATTTTAAAAAACAGGTTTTTAGGCCATCTACATGCAATCAGAATCATGATTCTTATTCATCCTGATTCTAAATTGGTTCATCATTTTCAAAACTCAATTTTAAAAAAAACAACTAATTAAAAACAAATTTTAAACATTTTTAAGTTTCAAAAAAAAAAAAAAAAATCTATTTTTTAAAAGTAATTTGTAAGGTATTTCCAGGCAACCTGAATCACAATTCTTATTCTTCTTGGATTCTAAACCGATTCATGCTAACAGCAGCATGTACCATGCTAATGTTAGTATGCCAGAATGCTAACATCAGCATGCTAACAGTTAGCGTTTAGCAAGTATCAAGTTAAAGGACTCTGAGGTGTTTGGCTGCAAAATTGGATTAAAAAAGTTTGCATGCTAATGTTAGCGATGCTGCCTGAAGCTGAGCCTGTCAGTGACCATGATACTGAACATTAGCATGTGCTAACAGTTAGCATGTGTCAAATACCAACTTATGAAACTGAGGCGTTCAACAGCAAAATTGTCCAAAAAGGTTACCATGCTAATGTTAGTATGCCAGAAGGCTAACATCAGCATGCTAACAGTTAGCGTTTAGCAAGTATCAAGTTAAAGGACTCTGAGGTGTTCGGCTGCAAAATTGGATTAAAAAAAAGTTAGCATGCTAATGTTAACGTGTGTCAAGTACCGAGTTATATGACTCAGATGTTTGGCTGTAAAGTTAGCAGGCTAGAATGCAAACCTTAGCATGCTAACAGTTAGCATGTGTCAAGTACCAAGTCATTTGACTAAGTGGTGTTCAGCCGCAATCGAGGCTGAAAAAGTTAGCATGCCGACATTAGCAAACCTTAGCATGCTAACAGTTAGCATGTGTCAAGTACCAAGTCATATGCCTCTGAGGTGTTCAGCTGTTAAATTAGGCTAAAAACAGATAGCGTTCTAATGTTAGTATAATAGGATGCTAACATTATCATGCTAACAATAAAAATGTCTGAGGCGTTTTGCTGCAAAATTAGCCAAAAGAGTTGGCATGGTAACAGTTAGCATGTGTAAAGTACCAGATGATATGAGTCTGAGGTGTTAAACTTCAAAATTGGCTTTAAAAAAATAAAAGTTAGCATGCTAATGTTAATAATGCTGAGCCAATCAGGAGCCAGGACACTGAAGAGTGCCATCTAACGGCCAATGCTACTTGATATTCTTATTTTTACTTCATTTAGACGTTTTGGTGCTTGAAAAGTCTTCATTCTCCCGCAGAGACAAAGACCAGGAGAGTTCACGGAAAGGTCCGGTCTTCCCCTCGCCCTCCTCGCCACGGCAGGGCGCGAGGTCTGATTGTGGTCTTTGTCCCGCTGCGGGGGGAGGGGGGGGGACAAAGCACGCGATGTTGGCGAGACGCCAGTGGGCGTGGCCAGTCTGCACTCGCTGACCAAGGGCTTTCAAATCTCTCCCGCTTCGCCGCTACCAAAGGTGGCGTTTACCCACATATTTTGCCACCATCGACCCTCTGGAAGCCCTGCAGGAATGTAATTCCACATTACGTCTCAGACACTACATGTAGTACTACACCTAGTAGTACACGTAGTAGTACACATAGTACTACACATAGTAGTACACGCAGTAGTACACACAGTAGTACAGGTAGTAGTACACGCAGTAGTACACCTAGTAGTACACGTAGTAGTACACATAGTACTACACATAGTAGTACACGCAGTAGTACACACAGTAGTACAGGTAGTAGTACACGCAGTAGTACACCTAGTAGTACACGTAGTAGTACACATAGTACTACACATAGTAGTACACGCAGTAGTACACACAGTAGTACAGGTAGTAGTACACGCAGTAGTACACATAGTAGTACACGTAGTAGTACACGCAGTAGTACACGTAGTAGAAGTAGTCGCACATGCAAGCAAAACAGACTAATGTTATTTGGAGGAATTATTAAAATAAAACATGTCATTTATTGGCCACCAAGCTGAGGAAATGCACAAGCCAAACCTAAAGGCTAACGTTAGCGTGCTATCAGTTAGCATATGTCAAGTACCCTAACCCTAACCCTAACCCTGCAAAATTGGATTAAAAAAAGTTGGCATGCTAGTGTTAGCATACTGACATTAGCATGTGTCAAGTACTAAGTTATATGGCTCTCAGGTGGTCGGCTGCGAAATTGGATTAAAAAAAGTTGGCATACTGACATTAGCATGTGTCAAGTACTAAGTTATATGACTCTCAGGTGGTCGGCTGCAAAATTGGGTTAAAAAAAGTTGGCATGCTAGTGTTAGCATGTGTCAAATACTAAGTTATATGACTCTCAGGTGGTCGGCTGCAAAATTGGATTAAAAAAAGTTGGCATGCTAGTGTTAGCATGTGTCAAATACTAAGTTATATGACTCTCAGGTGGTCGGCTGCAAAATTGGGTTAAAAAGTCAGCATGCTAATGTTAGCATGTGTCAAATACTAAGTTATATGGCTCTCAGGTGGTCGGCTGCAAAATTGGATTAAAAAAAGTTGGCATGCTAGTGTTAGCATAGTGACATTAGCATGTGTCAAGTACTAAGTTATATGGCTCTCAGGTGGTCGGCTGCAAAATTGGATTAAAAAAAGTTGGCATGCTAATGTTAGCATGTGTCACGTACTAAGTTATTTGACTCTCAGGTGGTCGGCTGCAAAATTGGGTTAAAAAGTCAGCATGCTAATGTTAGCATGTGTCAAGTACTAAGTTATATGGCTCTCAGGTGGTCGGCTGCAAAATTGGATTAAAAAAAGTTGGCATTCTAGTGTTAGCATACTGACATTAGCATGTGTCAAGTACTAAGTTATATGGCTCTCAGGTGGTCGGCTGCGAAATTGGATTAAAAAAAGTTGGCATGCTAATGTTAGCATGTGTCAAGTACTGAGTTATATGGCTCTCAGGTGGTCGGCTGCAAAATTGGATTAAAAAAAGTTGGCATGCTAGTGTTAGCATACTGACATTAGCATGTGTCAAGTACTAAGTTATATGGCTCTCAGGTGGTCAGCTGAAAAATTGGATTAAAAAAAGCCAGCATGCTAATGTTAGCATGTGTCAAGTACCAACTCATAACTCTCTGAGGTGTTTGGCTGCAAAATGAGCTGGAAAGGTTAGTATGCTAGAATGCTAACCTTAGCATGCTAACAGTTAGCATGTGTCAAGTACCAGGTTATATGACTCTGAGGTGTTCGGCTGCAAAAATTGGATGTAAAGAAAAGTTAGCATGCTAGTGTTAGCATACTGACATTAGCATGTGTCAAGTAGTAAGTTATTGGGCTCTCAGGTGGTCGGCTGCGAAATTGGGTTAAAAAAGTTAGCATGCTAATGTTAGCATGTGTCAAGTACCAATTCATAACTCTCTGAGGTGTTTGGCTGCAAAATGAGCTGAAAAGGTTAGTATGCTAGAATGCTAACCTTAGCATGCTAACAGTTAGCATGTGTCAAGTAGTAAGTTATAGGGCTCTCAGGTGGTCGGCTGCGAAATTGGGTTAAAAAAGTCAGCATGCTAATGTTAGCATGTGTCAAGTACCAACTCATAACTCTCTGAGGTGTTTGGCTGCAAAATGAGCTGAAAAGGTTAGTGTGCTAAAATGCTAACCTTAGCATGCTAACAGTTAGCATGTGTCAAGTACCAGGTTAAATGACTCTGAGGAATTCGGCTGTAAAATTGACTGAAAAAGTTAGCGCACTACTTGACACATGCTAACAGCTAGCGTGTATCAAGTACCAAGTTAAATGACTGTGAGGTGTTCAGTTGCGAAATTGGATTAAAAAGTTAGCATGCTAATGTTAGCATGTGTCAAGTATCAAGTCATATGACTGAGATGACTCGGACTAAAAAGTCAACATGCTAGTGTTAGTGTACTTTTTATTTAATTAGAAACTGTCTTTGCACAAAAAAATACTAATGAATCAACATCAATATTGTTGACATATTAAGGCTCCAATTAGTTCACATCACATATTTGACTCTGAAAGTTTTTCAGGGAGAAAATATTGCATATTTTGTCTTTTTGCCGTAAAAAAACATGAAAATAGATCTGAAGTTGATTTAGAGATGCTTTGAAAAAGTGTTTTAACCCTTCTGAGCAAAGGGTGGCTATTTTGAAGAAACTAGAATATAAAACATGTTTTCAGTTATTTTTTTGTCAAGTACATAACTCCACATGTGTTCATTCATAGTTTTGGTGTGACTATCTACAATCTAAATAGTCATGGAAATAAAGAAAACACATTGAATGAGAAGGTAAAATAATAATAATGAATTACATTTGAAACGCACTTTACATTAGTTAAAATCTCAAAGTGCTACAAAATATTAAAAAAATAAAAATAGAAAGTTAGAATATATAAAATAAATTTTAAATAGAAACGAAAACATGCAAAACAGTAGATAAACTCTAGATCAAACAGAAACATAGATACAAATAGAAATAAAAGCATGAAAGCACTGGATAAAACAGATAAGCAGTGTATTTAAAAACAAGAAGGCAGAGAAATGAGATAAAAGCAGTGCCAAAAAGATGGCTTTTTAGTCCCTTCTTAAAACGGTGCACCGACTATGGTGCTCTAAGATGGTCGGTGTGTCCAAACTTTAGGCCTGGACTGTATATTTGACATCCATAGTTACCAGAATGTACACTTTTAATCCCATGTTTACATCTCATTGTGCAACATGGGGATGTTTTAGGGAACTGAATGTGATCTCTGGAAGGGGTACACATGACTTCCAAAGCAGGACCACCACCCAGACATGCAATACTACCACGTAGCACCACCCAGACATACAATACTGCCACATAGCACCACCCAGACATACAATACTACCACATAGAACCACCAAGACATACAATACTACCACATAGCACCACAATACTACCACATAGCACCACCCAGACATACAATACTACCACATAGCACCACCCAGACATACAATACTACCACATAGCACCACAATACTACCACATACCACCCAGACATACAATACTACCACATAGCACCACAATACTACCACATAGCACCACCCAGACATACAATACTACCACATAGCACCACCCAGACATACAATACTACCACATAGCACCACAATACTACCACATAGCACCACCCAGACATACAATACTACCACATAGCACCACCCAGACATACAATACTACCACATAGCACCACAATACTACCACATAGCACCACCCAGACATACAATACTACCACATAGCACCACCCAGACATACAATACTACCACATAGCACCACAATACTACCACATAGCACCACCCAGACATACAATACTACCACATAGCACCAACCAGACATACAATACTACCACATAGCACCACAATACTACCACATAGCACCACCCAGACATACAATACTAACACATAGCACAGGGGGCGGCAACCCAAAATGTTGAAAGAGCCATATTGGACCAAAAATACAAAAACAAATCTGTCTGGAGCCGCAACAAATTAGAAGATATTACATACATATAGTGTGTCATGAGATATACATTGAATTAAGAGGACTTAAAGGAAACTAAATGAGCTCAAATATAGCTACAAATGAGGCATAATGATGCAATATGTACATATAGCTAGCCTAAATAGCATGTTAGCATCGATTAGCTTGCAGTCATGCAGTGACCAAATATGTCTGATTAGCACTCCACACAAGTCAATAACATCAACAAAACTCACCTTTGTGTATTCACGCACAACGTTAAAGGTTTGGTGGACAAAATGAGACAGAAAAAGAAGTGTCATAAAACACGTCCTAGAAAGTCGGAGAAAGTTATACACTAAGGTGAGTTCAAGGACCGCCAAAATTAGTAGGACAAAACGGCGCTCGCCAAATACTCGAATCAGTGAAGCATGTTTAATACAAACAGTGTGCTTTATAACAATTAGGGAGGTTTGTGTCATGTTTGTCCTCCTACAGAAACCATATTAAAACAAACTTTTTTTTTTCCCCCCCTCATCTTTTTCCATTTTTCATACATTTTTGAAAAAGCTTCAGAGAGCCACTAGGGCGGCGCTAAAGAGCCGCATGCGGCTCTAGAGCCGCGGGTTGCCGACCCCTGACATAGCACCACCCAGACATGCAATACTACCACATAGCACCACCCAGACATGCAATACTACCACATAGCACCACCCAGACATACAATACTACCACATAGCACCACAATACTACCACATAGCACCACCCAGACATGCAATACTACCACATAGCACCACCCAGACATGCAATACTACCACATAGCACCACCCAGACATGCAATACTACCACATAGCACCACCCAGACATACAATACTACCACATAGCACCACAATACTATCACATAGCGCCACCCAGACATACAATACTACCACATAGCACCACAATACTACCACATAGCACCACCCAGACATACAATACTACCACATAGCACCACCCAGACATACAATACTACCACATAGCACCACCCAGACATACAATACTACCACATAGCACCACAATACTACCACATAGCACCACCCAGACATACAATACTACCACATAGCACCACCCAGACATACAATACTACCACATAGCACCAACCAGACATACAATACTACCACATAGCACCACCCAGACATACAATACTACCACATAGCACCACAATACTACCACATAGCACCACCCAGACATACAATACTACCACATAGCACCACAATACTACCACATAGCACCACCCAGACATACAATACTACCACATAGCACCACCCAGACATACAATACTACCACATAGCACCACCCAGACATACAATACTACCACATAGCACCACAATACTACCACATAGCACCACCCAGACATACAATACTACCACATAGCACCACCCAGACATACAATACTACCACATAGCACCAACCAGACATACAATACTACCACATAGCACCACCCAGACATACAATACTACCACATAGCACCACAATACTACCACATAGCACCACCCAGACATACAATACTACCACATAGCACCACAATACTACCACATAGCACCACCCAGACATACAATACTACCACATAGCACCACAATACTACCACATAGCACCACCCAGACATACAATACTACCACATAGCACCAACCAGACATACAATACTACCACATAGCACCACCCAGACATACAATACTACCACATAGCACCACCCAGACATACAATACTACCACATAGCACCACAATACTACCACATAGCACCACCCAGACATACAATACTACCACATAGCACCACAATACTACCACATAGCACCACAATACTACCACATAGCACCACCCAGACATACAATACTACCACATAGCACCACCCAGACATACAATACTACCACATAGCACCACAATACTACCACATAGCACCACAATACTACCACATAGCACCACCCAGACATACAATACTACCACATAGCACCAACCAGACATACAATACTACCACATAGCACCACCCAGACATACAATACTACCACATAGCACCACCCAGACATACAATACTACCACATAGCACCACAATACTACCACATAGCACCACCCAGACATACAATACTACCACATAGCACCACAATACTACCACATAGCACCACAATACTACCACATAGCACCACCCAGACATACAATACTACCACATAGCACCACCCAGACATGCAATACTACCACATAGCACCACAATACTACCACATAGCACCACAATACTACCACATAGCACCACCCAGACATGCAATACTACCACATAGCTCATGAAAAACAAGATTTTTTGGAGTTTTTTCCCACACATATGAACTATTAGATGCAACATTGGTGGCAGCACAATGTTAGTCCTTGTGCTCACATGTTGTGTGTGTGTGTGTTGTCACGACTGGGGAATAGATGAGTTGATAAACAGCTTGCCATGGCTCACATTAGACTGATTAATAGTTCAATCAGGGCTAAAAGGGACAAAATGTCAGGGGGGGGGGGGGGGGGGGGTGTTGTCATGCAAAATCAGGCCTGTTATGTACGTGCCCATTGAAGGGATCGGCCTGCTTAGCGTCGTCACAAGGCGTTACTAATTGATCTGTGCTGTGAGAGCTCCACTCTTTTAAACGCAGAGCCTGCAGACACTGCGGGGGGGCATTCGTGCGCTCTTTGATTGGGCAGGCTTAGTGTGTGTGTGTGTGTGCGTGCGTGTGTGTCTGTGTGTGTGTGTGTGTGTGTGTGTGTGTGTGTGTGCGCTTGTTTACATCTTTAATATCAACTAAAACCTTGCCGTGTTTGCATGACTTCTTAGAGCCGCGTTATCTGTGTGTGTGTGTGTGTGTGTGTGTGTGTGTGTGTGTGTGTGTGTGTGTGTGTGTGTGTGTGTGTGTGTGTGTGTGTGTGTGTGTGTGTGTGTGTATGTATGTGTGTGTGTGTTCGTTCTTGTTTTTCCGCCCTTCTTGAGACATGAAGAAGGAAAAGTATCTTCCATATGAGGAGGTGACATCTATCAAAATGAGGGTGGTCCCAAAAAGGAGGGATTTTTCAAATTGACTGTGTGTCGCTTTTAAAAGTCAACATATGAAATAACAAGTGTTTTTTAAAAAAAAAGTGAACTGCTCCCCCAGTGGTCAACATGCGTGATAACAAGTGTGTGTAAGAAATTGAAATGCCACCCCTTTGTAAAAAATTAATAAAATAAATATGTAAATAGAGACATGCTGTAATAACTTGACGTAAATAATGAAGATTACAAACAAAACAAAAAATAACTGAACTAAAAGCAGCCTTTTTCTCACAATGTGTCGACTTTTTTCTTATAAAATTGGGCACAATTTCCTCAAATTCTTTCTGTTTCTGTAGCATTGCAATATTTTCTCGTAAAATTATGACCTTTTTCATGTAAAATTATTACCTTTTCATGCAAAACGGTGACTTTTGTCATATAAAATTCTGACTTTTATCACAATGTTGCCAATTTTTTTGTTGTTCTTGTAAAATAGTGACATTTTTGGAGTAAAATGATGACTTATGTCATCATTTTCAAATTAAAATTCCGATCTTTATTATAACATTGCCAAAATGTTACAGTTTTCTTATAAAATTGTGACTTTTGTCCAGTAAAATGACGACTCTTTTCATAAAATTGTTACTTTTCTTGTAAAATTGCGACTGTTATTGAGTAAAATTCCAACTTTTATCATAATATTGCACAAATGTTCCGTTTTTCTGGTAACATTTTGACTTGGGTTGAATAAAATGACGACTTTTGTCATAACACTGCCAAAATTGTAAGTTTTTCTTGTGAAATTGTGACCTTTTTCTTGTGAAATTCCAACTGACTTTTCACAACAAGCTTTTGTCATCATTTTGCCAAGTAAAATTCCGATTATTATTATAATGTCACCAAAATTTGAAAGTTCTCTTATAAATTTGTGACTTTTGTCGAGTAAAATGACAACTCTTTTTATGAAATTGCCAACATTTTCAGCTTTTTCTTGTAAAATTGCGACTGTTATGGAGTAAAATTCCAACTTTTATCATAATATTGCACAAATGTTCCGTTTTTCTGGTAACCTTTTGACTTGGGTTGAATAAAATGACGACTTTTATCATAACACTGCCAAAATTGTCAGTTTTTCTTGTGAAATTGTGACCTTTTTCTTGTGAAATTCCAACTCATTTTCCACAACAGGCTTTTTTATATTTGCATAGTATGTATATATTATTAATGTTGTAAATACACTTCTTTATATATCTAGCAAGGCTGGTCCTAAAGAGGGAGGCATTTTTCTCAGGTCTCAAGAAGGTAAGAAATACATGAATGTGTGTGTGTGTGTGTGTGTGTGTGTGTGTGTGTGTGTGTGTGTGTGTGTGTGTGTGTGTGTGTGTGTGTGTGTGTGTGTGTGTGTGTGTGTGTGTGTGTGTGTGTGTGTGAGCGTTCTTGTTTATCCGCCCTTCTTGAGACATGAAGAAGGAAAAGTATCTTCCATATGAGGAGGTGACATCTATCAAAATGAGGGTGGTCCCAAAAAGGAGGGATATTTCAAATTGACTGTGTGTCGCTTTTAAAAGTCAACATATGAAATAACAAGTGCTCCCCCAGTGGTCAACATGCGTGATAACAAGTGTGTGTAAGAAATTGAAATGCCACCCCTTTGGAAAAAATTAATAAAATAAATATCATCATCAATGATCATCAATGTTTATTTATATAGCCCTAAATCACAAGTGTCTCAAAGGGCTGTACAAGCCACAACGACATCCTCGGTACAGAGCCCACATACGGGCAAGGAAAAACTCACCCCAGTGGGACGTCGGTGAATGACTATGAGAAACCTTGGAGAGGACCGCATATGTGGGTAACCCCCCCCCTCTAGGGGAGACCGAAAGCAACGGATGTCGAGTGGGTCTGACATAACATTGTGAAAGTCCAGTCCACAGTGGATCCAACACATCAGCGGGAGTCCAGTCCACAGCGGGGCCAACAGGAAACCATCCCGAGCGGAGACGGGTCAGCAGCGCAGAGATGTCCCCAACCGATGCACAGGCTAGTGGTCCACCCGGGGTCCCGGCTCTGGACAGCCAGCACTTCATCCATGGCCACCGGACCTATGCAACTCCCCCTCGCAAGGGACAGGGGAGAAGAGGAGAGAAGAAAAGAAACGGCAGATCAACTGGTCTAAAAAAGGGGGGGGTCTATTTAAAGGCTAGATTATACAAATGAGTTTTAAGATGGGACTTAAATGCTTCTACTGAGGTAGCATCTCTAACTGTTACCGGGAGGGCATTCCAGAGTACTGGAGCCCGAATAGAAAACGCTCTATAGCCCGCAGACTTTTTTTTGGCTCTGGGAATCACTAATAAGCCGGAGTTCTTTGAACGCAGATTTCTTGTCGGGACATATGGTACAATACAATCGGCGAGATAGGCTGGAGCTAAACCGTGTAATATTTTATACGTAAGTAGTAAAACCTTAAAGTCGCATCTTAAGTGCACAGGAAGCCAGTGCAAGTGAGCCAGTATAGGTATATGTATATATGTATATATGTATATAAAGGTATATACAGTATAGGCGTAATATGATCAAACTTTCTTGTTTTTGTCAAAAGCCTTGCAGCCGCATTTTGTACCAACTGTAATCTTTTAATGCTAGACATAGGGAGGCCCGAAAATAAAACGTTACAGTAATCGAGACGAGACGTAACGAACGCATGAATAATGATCTCAGCGTCGCTAGTGGACAAGATGGAACGAATTTTAGCGATATTACGGAGATGAAAGAAGGCCGTTTTAGTAACACTCTTAATGTGTGACTCAAACCAGAGAGTTGGGTGGAAGATAATACCCAGATTCTTTACCGAGTCTCCTTGTTTAATTGTTTGGTTGTCAAATGTTAAGGTGGTATTATTAAATAGATGTTGGTGTCTAGCAGGACCGATAATCAGCATTTCCGTTTTCTTAGCGTTGAGTTGCAAAAAGTTAGCGGACATCCATTGTTTAATTTCATTAAGACACGCCTCCAGCTGACTACAATCCGGCGTGTTGGTCAGCTTTAGGGGCATGTAGAGTTGAGTGTCATCAGCATAACAGTGAAAGCTAACACCGTACTTGCGTATGATGTCACCCAGCGGCAGCATGTAAATACTAAAGAGTGCAGGGCCAAGAACCGAACCCTGGGGAACTCCGCACGTTACCTTGACATAGTCCGAGGTCACATTGTTATGGGAGACGCACTGCATCCTGTCAGTAAGATAAGAGTTAAACCAAGACAAGGCTAAGTCTGACATACCAATACGTGTTTTGATACGCTCTAATAAAATATTATGATCGACGGTATCGAAAGCGGCGCTAAGATCAAGAAGCAGCAACATAGATGACGCATCAGAATCCATCGTTAGCAATAGATCATTAGTCATTTTTGCGAGGGCTGTCTCCGTAGAGTGATTTGCCCTGAAACCGGATTGAAAAGGTTCACAGAGATTGTTAGTCACTAAGTGTTCATTTAGCTGCTGTGCAACAGTTTTTTCGAGAATTTTGGAAATAAACGGAAGGTGGGAGACCGGTCGGTAGTTTACCATGAGGTCAGGATCGAGGTTAGGTCTTTTGAGCAGAGGATGAATAACCGCTTTTTTGAATGCTAGGGGAACAGTGCCGGAGGAAAGTGATAAGTTTATAATATTTAACACTGATGGACCTAATAATACAAACAGTTCCTTGATAAGTTTCCCAGGAAGTGGGTCAAGTAAACATGTTGTTTGTTTTATCCCACTTACACGCTGTAATAATTCCTCTAATGTTATTTCATCAAAAATAGAGAGACTATTTTGGAGGGCAGTGTCCGTCGTATATACAGTCGTATTTGTGTTAATAGAACCCAGTTGTAGCTGGGATGCGTTGTCTTTAATCTCCTTTCTAATGAGTTCAATTTTCTTATTAAAGAAATTCATCAAATCATCTGCCGAGTGGGTGGAGCTACTGGGAGGAGTCCCTTGTTGGGTTAGCGATGCTACTGTACTAAACAGAAATTTAGGATCGTTTTTGTTGAGGCGGATGAGATTTGAGTAGTATTTAGCTTTAGCTAAGGTAAGCATGCGTTTATAAGTTATTAAACTATCACTCCATGCTTGATGGAAAACCTCAAGTTTAGTCGCGCGCCATTTGCGTTCCAGTTTTCTACATGATAATTTATGAGCTCTAATTTCTTCTGTAAACCATGGGGTGCGCCTTTTAGGGGCCCTTTTTTGCTTTAGCGGTGCTATACTATCAATAATTTCGCGCAAGGCATCGTCAAAGTTGTTAGTGAGTTTATCAATAGAGCCGACATAATTTGGGAATGGTGCTATTACCGAAGGCAGTAGGTCAGCAAGAGTCATCGTTGTGGCAGCATTAATGTTGCGGCCGCTATAGCAGTTATTATTATTATTAGCTTGTTGACAAAGAGTCAAAACTTCAAATTTTATAAGGTAATGATCGGACATTACTTTAGTATATGGAAGTATCATAACTTTGGAGGTGGTGACACCCCTGACAAGCACTAGATCTATTGTATTACCGTTGCGATGCGTGGGTTCATGTATTATTTGTGTAAGACCACAGCTATCAATTATGGTTTGGAGCGCCACGCACTGAGGGTCCGATGGGGTATTCATATGGATATTAAAGTCCCCCATTATGATTATATTGTCGGCGTGCGTCACTAGATCAGCAACGAACTCTGAGAATTCACTGATAAAGTCCGAATAGGGCCCAGGGGGGCGGTAGATAACAGCCAGGTCGAGAGGTAGCGGTGTGACAGACCTCATAGTAAGCACCTCAAACGATTTATATTTATTATTTAGGTTAGGGGTAAGGTTGAAATTTTCATTGTATATTAGTGCGACACCCCCTCCCCTTTTAAGAGGGCGGGCAACATGCGCATTCGTATAGTTAGGAGGAGATGCCTCATTGAGCGCAAAAAATTCGTCCGGTTTGAGCCAGGTTTCGCTAAGACCAATGACGTTAAGATTGTTGTCTCTAATGACCTCATTAACCAATAACGCCTTGGGAGACAATGATCTTATGTTTAAAAAGCCCATATTATAGGTATTGGGCTGTTTTGACGAGTTTTTGTTAAGATTATCCGTAGTGGCAATATTAACAATGTTGCGTTTATTATGCGTAGTGCACTTTAAATAGTTTCGACCATATCTAGGAATTGATATGACGGGAATTTTCCGATTGTTTGCTTGGTGCTGCAATAGACTGGACATATCATAATTTGCCACCTCAGTAGAATGCATGTCCACCTCTGACACAGACACAACAGAAAAAACATTATGTGAATTGTGTATTATTCTAAGAGAATTGCTATGCGTACATGGATTATCCAGCCTGGCGCTGGCTAGTTCTAGCTTAACTGACTCCTCACCCGGACTAACAGACATTGTAATTGCCTGTGACCGGGCTTGCTCTAGTGTAGTCAGTCAAGTGAGACTTAAATAGTAGTCTATGTTTCTAGACAGGATGATGGCGCCTTCCTGGTTAGGGTGAAGGCCGTCTCTCATCAGCAAGCCTGGTTTGCCCCAGAAAGAGGGCCAGTTATCAATAAACGTTAGTCCCTGCGTCCTACAGTAGCTAGCCAACCACTTGTTAAGCGAGACTAATCTGCTATATCTCTCATCATTGCCTCTCGCAGGCAGGGGGCCAGAGACAATTACTCGATGCCTGGACATCTTTCTGGCGAGATCACAAGTCCTGGCTATGTTTCTCTTTGTAATCTCTGACTGTCTCATTCTAGTGTCAAATATGTAAATAGAGACATGCTGTAATAACTTGAAGTAAATAATGAAGATTATAAACAAAACAAAAATAAATGAACTAAAAGCAGCCTTTTTCTCACAATGTGTCGACTTTTTTCTTATAAAATTGGGCACAATTTCCTCAAATTCTTTCTGTTTCTGCAGCATTGCAATATATTCTCGTAAAATTATGACTTTTTTATGTAAAAATGTTACTTTTTAATGCAAAACGGGGACTTTTGTCATATAAAATTCTGACTTTTATCACAATGTTGCCAATTTTTTTGTTGTTCTTGTAAAATAGTGACATTTTTTGGAGTAAAATGATGACTTTTGTCATCATTTTCGATTTAAAATTCCGATCTTTATTATAACATTGCCAAAATGTTAAAGTTTTCTTATAAAATTGTGACTTTTGTCCAGTAAAATGACGACTCTTTTCATAAAATTGCCAACATGTTTTACTTTTCTTTTAAAAAATTGCTACTGTTATTAAGTAAAATTCCAACTTTTATCATAATATTGCACAAATGTTCTATTTTTCTGGTAACATTTTGACTTGGGTTGAATAAAATGACGACTTTTATCATAACACTGCCAAAATTGACAGTTTTTCTTGTGAAATTGTGACCTTTTTCTAGTGAAATTCCAACTCATTTTCCACAACAGGCTTTTGTATACTTGCATAGTATGTATATATTATTAATGTTGTAAATACACTTCTTTATATATCTAGAAAGGCTGGTCCTAAAGAGGGAGGCATTTTTCTCAGGTCTCAAGAAGGTAACAAATACAAGAATGTGTGTGTGTGTGTGTGTGTGTGTGTGTGTGTGTGCGTGTGTGTGCGTGTGTGTGTGTGTGTGTGTGTGTGTGTGCGTGTGTGTGCGTGTGTGTGCGTGTGTGTGTGTGTGTGTGTGTGTGTGTGTGTGTGTGTGTGTGCGTGTGTGTGTGTGTGCGTGTGTGTGTGTGTGTGTGTGTCCTCTCACTCCATTTCCCTCTGATGGCCTGCCAGGGCATTTGACGTCTGGCATGCAGGCGCGCACGGAAGACCATCTGATCGCAGTGACCGCCAGCCCCGAGTTAGCCAGAGGTGTTTCATCCCAGGTCAAGTGTTGGCTTGGCGTGACGCTTCCTCCTTCGCTAATGGCGAGCGGAGAGATAAATGCCCTGAAAGCGTGCATACCAGACAGAAGCTGGGTTAGGCTTGTATTACTGCTCTCCTCACACAACCTCCTTCATCCACCATCGACTCGCTCGCCACGCGCAATAACGCCACACCTTCCGGCTATAAAGCGCTAACTAATAGGCCTTCATTAATTGGCGACATCCTCCAGGGCGGGGGTGGAAGTGCGTCTCCGTCTGGCGGGCGTGTTGTGGTCACTTCTTCCAAACAATCGGGGCGGGGACATAAACATAATCTATAGGCTTAGTACCACCATAAGCCTGACCATTAATCTATGGAATGGTGTGTGCATCAAATAGGTTTAATATGGTGTGCATCACGCTAAAGGATTTACCCTGACAGCAACCTCTCAGGCTAAAGCTAATAATCACTTTAGCACACTTTTAAATTTTTACGTCTATAGTCAGAAATCGAAAAAAATATTTTCCGTTTTTTTTCCGTTTTTTCCCGACCTACAACGCGTGTTAAAGTCTTGATGCGTCTCTTGGCCACACCAGCCAACAACTACGCTTTCCCCGTACTGAGTATGGTTGTTGATCATCCAGTGGTGAAATGAAAAAATCCATGAAAAATGATTACCATGTTTTTCCGACTATAAGGCGCACTTAAAATACTTTCATTTTCTCAAAACTCGACGGTGCGCCTTACCACCCGGTGCGCCTTACCACCCGGTGCGCCTTACCACCCGGTGCGCCTTACCACCCGGTGCGCCTTACCACCCGGTGTGCCTTACTACCAGGTGCGCCTTACCACCCGGTGCGCCTTACCACCCGGTGCGCCTTACCACCCGGTGCGCCTAATGTAAGGAATCATTTTGGTTGTGCTTACCGACCTTGAAGCTTATTTTAATTTTGTACATGGTGAAATGATAAGTGTGACCAGTAGATGGTAGAC
>NC_084743.1:4921168-4926168 GCF_033978785.1 Entelurus aequoreus
GGCGTCGTCTCGTCACTTTGTTTCCACGCGGAAGCGTGTTCTTGTCGGCTCCCCCCCCCCCCCCCCCGTGTCACGTCACGGGAATTCTTCAAGTGCGGCGAGCAGTTTGCTTGATTCTTTGTGCGAGAAGAGGAAGTCAAAATGAAGAAATTGTGGATAAAAAAAGAAAAATTTGGTTTTTTGGGATGTTTTCAAAAAGGACCGTAGTCAGACCAATGTGGTCTGCACATGATGCAAGGCAAGAGCGCTAATACCACACCACCTTAGCCGCGCTCACCCTTTAGAGCACAGCTGTAACTTCCTGTTTCTCTTTGTTTACATTTTCACACTTTGCACTATTTTCTTACACTTTATGAAGCATTTCTTACACATTCCTTTATTTTAAGAGCTTTTTGTTAAATGTTCAATGTGATTTGACTATTTTGTTGACATTGTTGGAGTGTTTTCCATGCTTGTGTTGACTTTTCCTTTCTGCCTTGATAGTTTAGGGATTATAATCCCTGGAAATGACACTTTTATTTATTCTTTTTTTAATCTATTTGTATTTAATTATTTCTAAAATGTATATTTAATAATACAACAATTAATTAAAATATATATAAATAAATAAAATATAGCTAATGGGATTATAATTGTCAGGTGTATTTATAACGACATGGCTTCCCACACTTGAAAAGGAAGGACTCGATGAGGCTCAGGATTTCACTCGTATTTCAGTTTATTAACTGGAATCTTGGAAGGTGAAAAACCTTTAAAACACACAAGAATAAAAGCTTTTAAATAAAATACAGCATTTTGCAACAAACAAAGTAAGTACATTAACTCAGGTATTTTATAAAGGTAAGTACATTTTTAACATTAATTAATACACATTAACCAGCATTTCACTTAACTTAACTTAGATTAATAAGGTAAATTAGGCATTAAATAAACAGAAATATAGTTCACATGTTAGAACCATCTACTTTTAAAGCAACGTGTTTTACCTTAAGTTTTAGCCTAAATTATTTTATACAGACTTTAGACATGAATTTCTACAACAAGTTTAACTTGACACTTCTCTATTAATTCATATGAAATCAAGCATTTTAAACCAATATTACTGTAGTTTTTAACATAAACACTTTTAACAGAAATACTATTTTTATACATGAATTAAATGTTTTACTTTGCCTTTTAATAAAGCAAAATCCACTCTCTATATTAATATACTTCAAATTACATTTACAAGGCTTTAAGCGCCCTAATTGCCCATTTCTTGTCTCTACAAGTAAAACAAATATTTGTGGTGAATAAGATAAAGAAAAGAAACAAAATAAGCACCAATTGTACCTTATTTAACAGTTCAATTATCTAAATAAACATTCTTCTGAAGTTGAGCTCTGCCATCAATCACAGCGCATAAACTTCAACAGTCGGATCATGATTAAACAGTCCAGTGTAGTGATGGGTCCGGCAACACCGATGCATCGGCGCATGCGTCGAGCTCATAGAGCGATACCCTGTGTCGGTGCGCGTATCGCTTTTAGAAAGTCACGTGACCGAACACGAGCTGTTTTGGTCACGTGACCGCTCATGAGCTGTTCTGGTCACGTGACCGCTCATGAACTGTATCGCACTGACGCCTGCGCGTCAAACTGTGTTTATTAGGAAGCGGCGCAATGCGTGTTGTTGACGAACACCGTTAGGGCCGCTTGTTGTCACTGTCACTCAAAGTTGCATTTCAAAATTACACAGAATAAATGTGTTTATTTTGTTTAGAATTCAGATGGGTTTGATTTGGTGCGCGGCATATATTGGCTGTGCGGCGAACGGTGTGCGCGGAGGACGCTTGAGCACTGCGCAGGCGCGCACCTTAGAGGGAATGTTGCTCACAGGGCACAGAGGAGGCGTCAGTGCGATACAGTTCGCGTATCGGTCACGTGACCAAAGCAGCTCATGATCGGTCACGTGACTTTCTAAAAGCGGTACGTGCACAGACACAGGGTTTCGCTCTATGAGCTCGACGCATGCGCCGATGCATCTGTGTGGACCCATCACTACTGTTACTAGTGAAAGTTACAGGAATGACGGCGTGGCGAAGTTGGTAGCGTGGCCGTGCCAGCAATCGGTTACTGGGGTTCAATCCCCACCTTCTACCATCCTAGTCATGATACATGTTCACATTATTTGACTGTATCTAAAAAAGATACAAATATATTTTTATTTAAATGAAGATATTAAATAATCCTAAATGAAATACAATGACCTGGTTTATATTATTGTATATACTAGGTCATAAAATCAGTGTCAGTTGAGTCGGTCCATAGGTTGCCTGTAGGGATTTTTAATGTCCAGCAGATGTCAGTATTTAGTGACACAGTATCGACACAGTATCAATACAGTTTTGCAATGTGTCGAAACGCTTCATGAGGCCTCATCAACCCATCACTAGTCCAGTGGAAAGAGGTGAGCTCACCGGTAGTCCGTTTGGTTTGAGTCCTTTTTCCCATGCGTTTGTGAAGTGCTTTCGTGGTTTTAGTGATCGTCTCTGTCTCTGCTGCTCTCAGCTCCGTCCTGCACACTGAATGAAACGGGTGCATTTGTTTGCTTTGTCCTGTCTGCGCTGCTCATCAGTCTGATTGCGCTCACCTGCTGGAGAGCGCACCTGGTGAGGCGCGCCGCGGAGCAGCGCTTCTGCTGTGACGCGCATGCAGCAGCACAGCCGCTGTCACACACACACCTTCAGCCGCACCTCCAGGCAGATCGCCGCAACAATAATCATATTATATATATATATATATATATATATATATATATATATATATATATATATATATATATATATATATATATATATATATATATATATATATATATATATATATATATATAAAATATAATATGTATTACATATTCATTTATATATATATATTATATATATATAATATAATATTATATATATATATAATATAATATTATATATATTATATTATTATATATTATATTATATATATATATATATAATATAATATGTATTACATATTCATTTATTTTTACATAACAAAAATAAATAATTAAAATGTATATATATATATATATATGTACATATATATATATATATATATATATATATATATATATATATATATATATATATATATATATATATATATATATATATATATATGTATATATACATTTTAATTATTTATTTTTGTTATGTAAAAATAAATGAATATGTAATACATATTATATTATATATATATATATATATATAATATAATATATAAAATAAAAATAAATAATTAAAATGTATATATATATATATATATATGTACATATATATATATATATATATATATATATATATATATATATATATATATATATATATATATATATATATATATATATATATATATATATATATATATATATATATATATATATGTATATATATATATACATTTTAATTATTTATTTTTGTTATGTAAAAATAAATGAATATGTAATACATATTATATTATATATATATATATAATATAATATATAATAATATAATATATATAATATTATATTATATATATATATATATAATATTATATTATATATGTATATAATATATATATATAAATGAATATGTAATACATATTATATTTTATATATATATATATATATATATATATATATATATATATATATATATATATATATATATATATATATATATATATATATATATATATATATATATATATATATATAATTACATCACAGGAAGTTACATTTCAAATAAAATATATTTCTCCTGCTCCTTATTTTCCATAGGTCATAAAAAAATGTCTAATTATTGATATCGACCAATATATTAATAATATTTAATCAATTACTGCAAAACAAAAAAGTCCTTTCCATAGTTCAATAATATCAGGGCAAATTAATGTTACACAGACATTATTTCCTATATTTAATCAAACAAATAATTTAAAAAATGGAATAAAATAGAACTGAATGGATTATAATCAGAGGAAGTTACATTTCAAATCAAATATATTTCTCCCCTGCTCCTTGTTTTTCAAAAGTCATAAAAAGTATCAATAGTTATCGATATCGACCGATACAAAACATTGGTATCATGATACAGTTTTCACCCGGCCACTACAACACATCCACTGCCTGGAAGTATTTCATCACATCCTGGGAAATTCCTCCAAGTTAGACCTGATCTTCCATGTGACCTGGAACCACAGGCGGGAATTACATTTGTTGTTAGCATTCTGGTGTTGTTAGCATTGCGTGACCCACGTTCTTATTCCACCTTTTTTTCCTCATTACATCATGACTTTGTGAGACAATGTGAGACATCATGTGAGACATAATGTGAGACACAATGTGAGACATAATGTGAGACATAATGTGAGACATAATGTAAGACACAATGTGAGACATAATGTGAGACACAATGTGAGACATAATGTGAGACACAATGTAAGACACAATGTGAGACATAATGTGAGACAATGTGAGGCATAATGTGAGACATAATGTGAGACATAATGTGAGACACAATGTAAGACACAATGTGAGACATAATGTGAGACAATGTGAGGTATAATGTGAGACATAATGTGAGATATAATGTGAGACACAATGTAAGACACAATGTGAGACACAATGTAAGACACAATGTGAGACATAATGTGAGACAATGTGAGGCATAATGTGAGACATAATGTGAGATAAAATGTGAGACACAATGTGAGCCATAATGTGAAACACAATGTGAGAAAATGTGAGACATAATGTGGGATATCATGTGAGGCATAATGTGAGATAATGTAAGATATAATCTGAGACAAATTGTGAGACATAATGTGAGACACAATGTGAGACAATGTGAGACATAATGTGAAACATAATGTGAGACACAATGTGGAATATTATGTGAGGCATAATGTGAGATAATGTGAGACATAATTTGACACATAATGTGAGACACAATGTGGGACACAATGTGA
>NC_084743.1:4936168-5008538 GCF_033978785.1 Entelurus aequoreus
CATGACTGGCAGCTTGGTCACATGACTGCCAACATGGTCACATGACTGCCAACATGGTCACATGACTGCCAACATGGTCACATGACTGCCAACATGGTCACATGACTGCCAACATGGTCACATGACTGCCAACATGGTCACATGACTGGCAGCTTGGTCACATGACTGCCAACATGGTCACATGACTGGCAGCTTGGTCACATGACTGGCAGCTTGGTCACATGACTGCCAACATGGTCACATGACTGCCAACATGGTCACATGACTGCCAACATGGTCACATGACTGGCAGCTTGGTCACATGACTGCCAACATGGTCACATGACTGCCAACATGGTCACATGACTGCCAACATGGTCACATGACTGGCAGCTTGGTCACATGACTGCCAACATGGTCACATGACTGCCAACATGGTCACATGACTGCCAACATGGTCACATGACTGCCAACATGGTCACATGACTGCCAACATGGTCACATGACTGGCAGCTTGGTCACATGACTGCCAACATGGTCACATGACTGGCAGCTTGGTCACATGACTGCCAACATGGTCACATGACTGCCAACATGGTCACATGACTGGCAGCTTGGTCACATGACTGCCAACATGGTCACATGACTGGCAGCTTGGTCACATGACTGCCAACATGGTCACATGACTGGCAGCTTGGTCACATGACTGCCAACATGGTCACATGACTGCCAACATGGTCACATGACTGGCAGCTTGGTCATATGACTGCTAGCTTGGTCACATGACTGCCAACATGGTCACATGACTGGCAACTTGGTCATATGACTGCTAGCTTGGTCACATGACTGGCAGCTTGGTCACATGACTGGCAGCTTGGTCACATGACTGGCAGCTTGGTCACATGACTGCCAACATGGTCACATGACTGCCAACATGGTCACATGACTGCCAACATGGTCACATGACTGCCAACATGGTCACATGACTGCCAACATGGTCACATGACTGGCAGCTTGGTCACATGACTGCCAACATGGTCACATGACTGCCAACATGGTCACATGACTGCCAACATGGTCACATGACTGCCAACATGGTCACATGACTGGCAGCTTGGTCACATGACTGCCAACATGGTCACATGACTGGCAGCTTGGTCACATGACTGCCAACATGGTCACATGACTGCCAACATGGTCACATGACTGGCAGCTTGGTCATATGACTGCTAGCTTGGTCACATGACTGCCAACATGGTCACATGACTGGCAACTTGGTCATATGACTGCTAGCTTGGTCACATGACTGGCAGCTTGGTCACATGACTGGCAGCTTGGTCACATGACTGGCAGCTTGGTCACATGACTGCCAACATGGTCACATGACTGCCAACATGGTCACATGACTGCCAACATGGTCACATGACTGCCAACATGGTCACATGACTGCCAACATGGTCACATGACTGCCAACATGGTCACATGACTGGCAGCTTGGTCACATGACTGCCAACATGGTCACATGACTGCCAACATGGTCACATGACTGCCAACATGGTCACATGACTGCCAACATGGTCACATGACTGCCAACATGGTCACATGACTGGCAGCTTGGTCACATGACTGCCAACATGGTCACATGACTGGCAGCTTGGTCACATGACTGCCAACATGGTCACATGACTGCCAACATGGTCACATGACTGGCAGCTTGGTCACATGACTGCCAACATGGTCACATGACTGGCAGCTTGGTCACATGACTGCCAACATGGTCACATGACTGGCAGCTTGGTCACATGACTGCCAACATGGTCACATGACTGCCAACATGGTCACATGACTGGCAGCTTGGTCATATGACTGCTAGCTTGGTCACATGACTGCCAACATGGTCACATGACTGGCAACTTGGTCATATGACTGCTAGCTTGGTCACATGACTGGCAGCTTGGTCACATGACTGGCAGCTTGGTCACATGACTGGCAGCTTGGTCACATGACTGTCAACATGGTCACATGACTGCCAGCTTATAGCATATATGGAGGTAGTTAGTGACATCACACATGTCTCATACTAAATACTTATACACATACTAAATACTCATACTAAATACACATACACATATTTAATACATGTACTAGTACTATTACATGTATTAATATTACACAAACAACTAACAAGATGGAGGCCAGTAGATTCATGTCCACAAACATAAATAACAAACATAAACAACACACATAAACAACAAACATAAAAAACAAACATAAACAACAAACAACACACATAAACAACAAACAAACAACAAACATAAACAACAAACATAAAAAACAAACATAAACAACAAACAACACACATAAACAACAAACAAACAACAAACATAAAAAACAAACATAAACAACAAACATAAGAAAACAAACATAAACAACAAACATAAAAAACAAACATAAACAACAAACAAAGAACACAAATAAACAACAAACATAAACAACTAACATAAACAACAAACATAAACAACTAACATAAACAACAAATATAAACAACAAACAGAAACAACAACATAAACATCAAACATAAAAAACTAACATAAACAACAAACATAAAAAAACAAACATAAACAACAAACATAAACAACTAACATAAACAACAAACATAAACAACAAACAGAAACAACAACATAAACATCAAACATAAAAAAACTAACATAAACAACAAACATAAAAAACAAACATGAACAACAAACAAACATCAAACCTAAAAAACAAACATAAACAACAAACGTAAAAAACAAACATAAAAAACAAACATAAACTGCAAACACAAACAACAAACATAAACAACAAACAAACATCAAACATAAAAAACAAACATAAAAACAAACATAAAAACAAACATAAAAACAAACATAAACATCAAACCTAAAAAACAAACATAAACAACAAACATAAAAACAAACATAAACAACAAACATAAAAAACAAACATAAACAACAAACATAAACAACAAACAAACAACACAAATAAACAACAAACATAAACAACAAACATAAACAACTAACATAAACAACAAACATAAACAACTAACATAAACAACATAAATAAACAACAAACATAAACAACAACATTAACATCAAACATAAAAAAAACTAACATAAACAACAAACATAAAAAACAAACATCAAACCTAAAAAACAAACATAAACAACAAACATAAAAACAAACATAAACATCAAACCTAAAAAACAAACATAAACAACAAACATAAACAACAAACATAAAAACAAACATAAAAACAAACATAAACATCAAACCTAAAAAACAAACATAAACAACAAACAAGATGGAGGCCAGCAGCTGGAAACTCAGCAGTAGTACCAGTACTGGTAGCACTACTAGTACTGGTAACACTACTAGTACTAGTAGCACTACTAGTACTAGTTCTACTACTGGCACTAGTAGTACTATTAGTAGTACCAGTACTAGTAGCACTATTCTTACTGCTGGTACTAGTAGTACTACTAGTAGTACCAGTACTGGTAGCACTACTAGTACTAGTAGCACTACTAGTACTAGTCATACTACTGGTACTAGTAGTACTAGTCCTACTACTGGTACTAGTAGTGCTACTAGTACTAGTTTTACTACTGGTACAAGTATTACTACTAGTATTACCAGTACTGGTAGCACTACTAGTACTAGTAGCACTACTAGTACTAGTCATACTACTGGTGCTAGTACTACTACTACTAGTACCAGTACTAGTAGCACTAATAGTACTAGTCCTACTACTGGTACTATTAGTGCTACTAGTACTGGTACTACTAGTACTAGTCCTACTACTGGTACTAGTAGTAATACTAGTAATGTTACTACTAGTACTAGTCCTACTACTGGTACTAGTAGTACCAGTACTAGTAGCACTAATAGCACTAGTCCTACTACTGGTACCAGTAGTACTACTTGTACTGGCACTACTAGTACTAGTCCTACTACTGGTACTAGTAGTAATACTAGTACAGATACTAGTAGTACCTATACTAGTAGCACTAGTAGTACTGGTACTAGTACTGACACTACTAGTACTAGTCCTACTACTGGTACTAGTACTGGTACTACTAGTACTAGTAGTGCTACTGGTACTAGTAGTACACAGTCTGTTCGTTCATTCTTTTTAAATCTTATTTATATTTATAATTATAGTCATATTGATATTGATACTGATTTTCATATTCATATTGATACTGATATTCATATTGATATTGATACTGATATTCATATTGATATGTATATTGACACTGATATTCATATTGATATTGATACTGATATTCATATTGATATTGATACTGATATTTATATTGATATTGATACTGATATTCATATTGATATGTATATTGATACTGATATTCATATTGATATTGATACTGATATTCATATTGATATTGATACTGATATTCATATTGATATGTATATTGATACTGATATTCATATTGATATTGATACTGATATTCATATTGATATTGATACTGATATTCATATTGATATGTATATTGATACTGATATTCATATTGATATTGATACTGATATTCATATTGATACTGATATTTATATTGATACTGATATTCATATTGATATGTATATTGATACTGATATTCATATTCATATTGATGCTGATATTCATATTGATATTGATACTGATATTCATATTGATATTGATACTGATATTTATATTGATACTGATATTCATATTGATATGTATATTGATACTGATATTCATATTGATATTGATACTGATATTCATATTGATATTGATACTGATATTTATATTGATATTGATACTGATATTCATATTGATATGTATATTGATACTGATATTCATATTCATATTGATATTGATACTGATATTCATATTGATATGTATATTGATACTGATATTCATATTGATATTGATACTGATATTTATATAGATATTGATACTGATATTCATATTGATATTTATATTGATACTGATATTCATATTGATATGTATATTGATACTGATATTCATATTGATATTGATACTGATATTTATATTGATACTGATATTCATATTGATATTGATACTGATATGTATATTGATACTGATATTCATATTTATATGTATATTGATACTGATATTCATATTGATATTGATACTGATATTCATATTGATATTGATACTGATATTCATATTGATATGTATATTGATACTGATATTCATATTGATATTGATACTGATATTTATATTGATATTGATACTGATATTCATATTGATATGTATATTGATACTGATATTCATATTGATATTGATACTGATATTTATATTGATATTGATACTGATATTCATATTGATATGTATATTGATACTGATATTCATATTGATACTGATATTTATATTGATATTGATACTGATATTCATATTGATATGTATATTGATACTGATATTCATATTTATATTGATACTGATATTCATATTGATATTGATACTGATATTTATATTGATACTGATATTCATATTCATATTGATATTGATACTGATATTCATATTCATATTGATATTGATACTGATATTTATATTGATATTGATACTGATATTCATATTGATATTGATACTGATATTCATATTGATATGTATATTGATACTGATATTCATATTGATATTGATACTGATATTCATATTGATATTGACACTGATATTTATATTGATATTCATATTCATATTGATATTGATACTGATATTTATATTGATACTGATATTCATATTGATACTGATATTTATATTGATACTGATATTCATATTGATATGTATATTGATACTGATATTCATATTGATATTGATACTGATATTTATATTGATACTGATATTCATATTGATATGTATATTGATACTGATATTCATATTGATACTGATATTCATATTGATATTGATACTGATATTTATATTGATATTGATACTGATATTCATATTGATATGTATATTGATACTGATATTCATATTGATATTGATACTGATATTCATATTGATATTGATACTGATATTCATATTGATATTGATACTGATATTTATATTGATATTGATACTGATATTCATATTGATATGTATATTGATACTGATATTCATATTGATATTGATACTGATATTCATATTGATACTGATATTCATATTGATATTGATACTGATATTCATATTGATATTGATACTGATATTTATATTGATATTGATACTGATATTCATATTGATATTGATACTGATATTCATATTGATATGTATATTGATACTGATATTCATATTGATATTGATACTGATATTCATATTAATATTGATACTGATATTCATATTAATATTGACACTGATATTTATATTGATACTGATATTCATATTGATATGTATATTGATACTGATATTCATATTGATATTGATACTGATATTCATATTGATACTGATATTCATATTGATATGTATATTGATACTGATATTCATATTGATATTGATACTGATATTCATATTGATATTGATACTGATATTTATATTGATACTGATATTCATATTGATATGTATATTGATACTGATATTCATATTGATATTGATACTGATATTCATATTGATATTGATACTGATATTTATATTGATATTGATACTGATATTCATATTGATATTCATACTGATATTCATATTGATATTGATACTGATATTTATATTGATACTGATATTCATATTGATATGTATATTGATACTGATATTCATATTGATACTGATATTTATATGTATACTGATATTCATATTGATATGTATATTGATACTGATGTTCATATTGATACTGATATTTATATTGATACTGATATTCATATTGATATGTATATTGATACTGATATTCATATTGATATTGATACTGATATTCATATTGATACTGATATTCATATTGATATTGATACTGATATTCATATTGATATTGATACTGATATTTATATTGATACTGATATTCATATTGATATTGATACTGATATTCATATTGATATGTATATTGATACTGATATTCATATTGATATTGATACTGATATTTATATTGATACTGATATTCATATTGATATTGATATTCATATTGATATGTATATTGATACTGATATTCATATTGATATTGATACTGATATTCATATTGATATTGACACTGATATTGATATTGATACTGATATTCATATTGATATGTATATTGATACTGATATTCATATTGATACTGATATTTATATTGATACTGATATTCATATTGATATGTATATTGATACTGATATTCATATTGATACTGATATTTATACTGATACTGATATTCCTATTGATATGTATATTGATACTGATATTCATATTGATATTGATACTGATATTCATATTTATATTGATACTGATATTCATATTGATATGTATATTGATACTGATATTCATATTGATACTGATATTCATATTGATACTGATATTTATATTGATACTGATATTCATATTGATATGTATATTGATACTGATATTTATTTTGATATTGATACTGATATTCATATTGATATGTATATTGATACTGATATTCATATTGATATTGATACTGATATTCATATTAATATTGATACTGATATTCATATTAATATTGACACTGATATTTATATTGATACTGATATTCATATTGATATGTATATTGATACTGATATTCATATTGATATTGATACTGATATTCATATTGATACTGATATTCATATTGATATGTATATTGATACTGATATTCATATTGATATTGATACTGATATTCATATTGATATTGATACTGATATTTATATTGATACTGATATTCATATTGATATGTATATTGATACTGATATTCATATTGATATTGATACTGATATTCATATTGATATTGATACTGATATTTATATTGATATTGATACTGATATTCATATTGATATTCATACTGATATTCATATTGATATTGATACTGATATTTATATTGATACTGATATTCATATTGATATGTATATTGATACTGATATTCATATTGATACTGATATTTATATGTATACTGATATTCATATTGATATGTATATTGATACTGATGTTCATATTGATACTGATATTTATATTGATACTGATATTCATATTGATATGTATATTGATACTGATATTCATATTGATATTGATACTGATATTCATATTGATACTGATATTCATATTGATATTGATACTGATATTCATATTGATATTGATACTGATATTTATATTGATACTGATATTCATATTGATATTGATACTGATATTCATATTGATATGTATATTGATACTGATATTCATATTGATATTGATACTGATATTTATATTGATACTGATATTCATATTGATATTGATACTGATATTCATATTGATATGTATATTGATACTGATATTCATATTGATATTGATACTGATATTCATATTGATATTGACACTGATATTGATATTGATACTGATATTCATATTGATATGTATATTGATACTGATATTCATATTGATACTGATATTTATATTGATACTGATATTCATATTGATATGTATATTGATACTGATATTCATATTGATACTGATATTTATACTGATACTGATATTCCTATTGATATGTATATTGATACTGATATTCATATTGATATTGATACTGATATTCATATTTATATTGATACTGATATTCATATTGATATGTATATTGATACTGATATTCATATTGATACTGATATTCATATTGATACTGATATTTATATTGATACTGATATTCATATTGATATGTATATTGATACTGATATTTATTTTGATATTGATACTGATATTCATATTGATATTGATACTGATATTGATAATGGTATTCATAATGACGTTGAAGGTCATGTTCATCAAAATGTTGCACAATCAAGGAGCTTTTGTTTTGAAAAGGTTTTATTGTCATTTATTACACACTATTAGAGGTGTCACTATTTGGCAACCCAGCGATGCCATGATCTTACTCCTGGGTGACCCTTCCAGACCCTTCCAGACCCTTCCATTCCATTCCAGACCCTTCCATTCCAATCCAGACCCTTCCATTCCCTTCCAATCTCCCATCAAACCATTCTTGCAATTTGCTGGAATATTCCATTGGAACTTTTGCAAAGCAGGTAAGAAAACTTCTGCGGTTGCCATGGAGATGAACTCAAATGTTGTTTAGTTTACTGCCGGACTTGCTTCTCGACACGCGCTAACATTAACATGCTAACATTAACATGCTAACATTTTCAGCCAATTTTACAGCCAAACACGTTGTACTTAACACATGCTAATTGAAAGCACGCTAACTTCTTTAGCATGACTTGATACTCGATGCATTCCAACTTTTAGCATGCTAACATTAGCATGTGTGCTAACTTTTTTCTGTGTGCCAATTTTACAACCAAACACCTCATAGAACTACTTGACACATGCCGTTATCATGCTAACTTTAACATGCTAATTTTTTTTTTTGCCAATTTGACATCCGAACACCTCAGAATCATATCATTTGGTACTTATTACATGCTAACTGTTGGCATGCTCACGTTAGCATGTTAACTTTTAAAATTAATTTTACACGCGTATGCTTCATGGTCATATGACTTGGTACTGTATAATTTCCAACTGTTAGCATGCTACAATTTTTTTTTGCCAATTTTACAGCCAAAAACTTTATAGCTCTTGGTACTTGACTGTTATGCTAACATTAGCATGCTAACTTTTTAAGTTAATTTTAAACACGTATGCTTTATGGTCATATAATTTCCAACTGTTAGCATGCTAATCTTCTTTTTTTTGTTGTTGCCAATTTTACAACCAAAAACCTCAGAACTTGCTACTTGACACATGCTGTTATCATGCTAACACGAACATGCTAATATTTTTTTTTAGCCAATTTGACATCCGAACACCTCAGAATCATATCATTTGGTACTTATTACATGCTAACTGTTGGCATGCTAAACTTAGCATGCTAACTTTTTAAGTTATGGCATGCTAACATTAGCATGCTAACTTTTTAAGTTAATTTTACATGCGTACGCTTCACGGTCATATGATTTGGTATTGTACAATTTCCAACTGTTAGCATGCTAACCTTTTTTTTTTGTGCCAATTTTTACAGCCGAAAACTTCGTAGCTCAGTTAGCATGTCAGTGTGCTAACTTTTTTTGTGTGCCAATTTTACAACCAAAAACCTCAGAACTTGCTACTTGACACATGCTGTTATCATGCTAACATTAACATGCTAATATTTTTTTTTAGCCAACTTGACATCCGAACACCTTAGAATCATACCATTTGGTACTTCTTACATGCTAACTGTTGGCATGTTAAAGTTAGCATGCTAACTTTTTAAGTTATGGCATGCTAACATTAGCATGCTAACTTTTTAAGTTAATTTTACATGCGTACGCTTCGTGGTCATGTGATTTGGTATTGTACAATTTCCAACTGTTGGCACAAAAAAAAAGGTTAGCATGCTAACATTAACATGCTAATATTTATTTATTTTTAGCCAATTTGACATCCGAACACCTCAGAATCATATCATTTGGTACTTATTACATGCTAACTGTTGGCATGCTAATGTTAGCATGCTAACTTTTTTTTCTTTTTTTGTGTGCCAATTTTACAGCCGAAAACTTCATAGCTCTTGGTACTTGACTGTTATGCTAACATTAACATGCTAACATATTTAGCAAATTTGACATCCAAACAACTCAGAATCATATCATTTGGTAATTAATATAGATGCTAACTGTTGTCATGCTAACATTAACATGCTAACTTGGTAATTAATATACATGCTAACTGTTGTCATGCTAACATTAGCATGCTAACTTGGTAATTAATATACATGCTAACTGCTGTCATGCTAACTTTTTTTAGTCAATTTTACATGCGTATTTCACGGTCATATGATTTGGTATTGTACAATTTCCAACTGTTAGCATGCTAACCTTTTTTTTGTGCCAATTTTTACAGCCGAAAACTTCGTAGCTCGGTTAGCATGTTAGTGTGCTAACTTTTTTTGTGTGCCAATTTTACAACCAAAAACCTCAGAACTTGCTACGTGACACATGCTGTTATCATGCTAACATTAACATGCTAATATTTTTTTTTTTAGCCAATTTGGCATCCGAACACCTCAGAATCATATCACTTGGTAATTATTACATGCTAACTGTTGGCATGCTAATGTTAGCATGCTAACTTTTTTTTTTTTTGTGTGTGCCAATTTTACAGCCGAAAACTTCATAGCTCTTGGTACTTGACTGTTATGCTAACATTAACATGCTAACATATTTAGCCAATTTGACATCCGAACACCTCAGAATCATATAATTTGGTACTTATTACATGCTAACTGTTGGCATGCTAATGTTAGCATGCTAACTTTTTTTTTTTTGTGTGTGCCAATTTTACAGCCGGAAACTTCATAGCTCTTGGTACTTGACTGTTATGCTAACATTAACATGCTAACATATTTAGCAAATTTGACATCCGAACAACTCGGAATCATATCATTTGGTAATTAATATAGATGCTAACTGTTGTCATGCTAACATTAGCATGCTAACTTGGTAATTAATATACATGCTAACTGTTGTCATGCTAACATTAGCATGCTAACTTGGTAATTAATATACATGCTAACTGCTGTCATGATAACTTTTTTTAGTCAATTTTACATGCGTATTTCACGGTCATATGATTTGGTATTGTACAATTTCCAACTGTTAGCATGCTAACCTTTTTTTTGTGCCTATTTTTACAGCCGAAAACTTCGTAGCTCGGTTAGCATGTTAGTGTGCTAACTTTTTTTGTGTGCCAATTTTACAACCAAAAACCTCAGAACTTGCTACGTGACACATGCTGTTATCATGCTAACATTAACATGCTAATATTTTTTTTTTTAGCCAATTTGACATCCGAACACCTCAGAATCATATCATTTGGTACTTATTACATGCTAACTAGCTATGAAGTTTTCGGCTGTAAAATTGGCACAAAAAAAAAGTTAGCATGCTAACATTAGCATGCTAACTTTTTTTTTTGTGCCAATTTTACAGCCGAAAACTTCATAGCTCTTGGTACTTGACTGTTATGCTAACATTAACATGCTAACATATTTAGCAAATTTGACATCCGAACAACTCAGAATTTGTTAATTAATATACATGCTAACATTAGCATGCTAACTTGGTAATTAATATACATGCTAATTGTTGTCATGCTAACATTAGCATGCTAACTTGGTAATTAATATACATGCTAACTGTTGTCATGCTAACATTAGCATGCTAACTTGGTAATTAATATACATGCTAGCTGCTGTCATGCTAACATTAGCATGCTAACTTTTTTTAGTCCATTTTACATGCGTATGCTTCATGGTCATATGATTTGGTACTGTGCAATTTCCAACTGTTAGCATGCTAACGTTATCATTTACGATTCTTATTAAAAAAAATTTTTTAAATGAAAAACATTTAATTTTTGTAATGGATTCCAGAGTGGGATGTAAATGTGCAACCCGAGTTGACACCACATTGCAAGAATCAGTTTGAACGAGGACGGATCCTGAATGGGAACGGAAGCGAATCCGGTTCACATCCTGGCTTCTCCACACCTCCAAAAGTCCACAACATCTTTGGTCAAAGTGCCTCCACAACGCCGTTAGCATGTTGCTACATGCTAGCAGCTAAGACTTTTGTACACGCTACTTACATGTGTGTACACGTGAAAAGTGTCTGATCCAGGAGTCGTCCTCGATAGTCCGCCTGGTGGCAACTGAAGCAAAAGGCTGAAATGTTCAGCGTCTGCGCACCTCCAAGTTAGTCGCAGCTCGGCGGGGGGGCGGCCCAGCTGGGATTGCACGGACTTTTTTCAGCACATCATATGGAGGGGCCACGAGCAGAATTTTATTTTTATTTTTTCACACTTTATGTAAACATTTTTTTTGTTTGTTTTTAGATTGTTTTACTAAAAGTTGAATTAAATGCATGTTTTGTACTCCAACACGATGTAACAACTGTAGCGACACACGGTATCAGTGCAGTGTCAGTACAGCCAGTGAGTGTGCCACACGCTCACCGAGGCTTCTTCTATCCCCTTGTTGGTTTTCTTGATGTCATTTCACGCTAAAACATCAAACATTGACTGGTTTGTTTGCCACGTTTCGTACAAAACATGCAGCTAATTCAATTCGGTATGAAAATGGTTTTCCTGACATAAAAAACAAACAAACCCAGAAATAGAAAGCAGACATTCGAGAAGATTCTTCCAAAGAAATCTTTTTTTTTAGTCAAATCTCATCACTTTGGTTCCAATTTCCCGTGCATGAAAACCAGGGGTGTCCAAACTTTGACACTTTGATAACAATTGAAGGCCACTTTGATAAAGACGTCCAAACCAAGACGAGATCGTTCAATCCATGAATGCTAAACACAACTTCTTAGCTTTGTGCTAACAGTAAGAAAACATAGCAGATGATGCAATGCAGTGAAAATGTCAACAATACACAAATATTTGACATTGGAACAGACCAAAAACCATCGCTGTTCAGCATTGCTAACAGTAGCATGCTAACGTTTTTAGCCAATTTTGTCAAACTCATAGCACTTGACACGTGCTAACTGTTAGCATGCCAGCATTAGCATGATAACTTCTTCAGCCAAACATGCTAACTTTTTTTTTTTTTAGCTAATTTTACATATGTACGCTTCATGGTCATATGAATGGACACGTGCTAACATATGACACGTGCTAACATTAGCAACTTTTTCAGCCAATTTTACAGCCAAACATGCTAACTTTTTTTTTTAGCTAATTTTACATATGTACGCTTCATGGTCATATGAATGGACACGTGCTAACATATGACACGTGCTAACATTAGCAACTTTTTCAGCCAATTTTACAGCCAAACATGCTAACTTTTTTTTTTAGCTAATTTTACATATGTACGCTTCATGGTCATATGAATGGACACGTGCTAACATATGACACGTGCTAACATTAGCAACTTTTTCAGCCAATTTTACAGCCAAACATGCTAACTTTTTTTTTTAGCTAATTTTACATATGTACGCTTCATGGTCATATGAATGGACACGTGCTAACATATGACACGTGCTAACATTAGCAACTTTTTCAGCCAATTTTATAGCCAAACATGCTAGCTTTTTTTTTTAGCTAATTTTACATATGTACGCTTCATGGTCACATGACTTGGTACTTGACACGTGCTAGCATGATCACTTTTTCAGCCAAACATGCTAACTTTTTTTTTTTAGCTAATTTTACATATGTTCGCTTCATGGTCACATGACTTGACACGTGCTAACATTAGCAACTTTTTCAGCCAATTTTACAGCCAAACATGCTAACTTTTTTTTTAGCTAATTTTACATATGTACGCTTCATGGTCATATGACTTGGTACTTGACACGTGCTAGCATGATAACTTTTTCAGCCAAACATCTCTTGAGTCATATAACTTGGTACTTAATACATACCAATTGTTGGCATGCTAATGTTAGCATGCCAATTTTTTTTTTTCAGCAAATTTTTCACGGTCATAAGACTTGGTACTTGACATATTCCAATTGTTTAGCATGCTAACATAAGCATTTTTATTTTTTGCCAATTTTGCAGCTGAAAACGTCATAACTTGGTACTTAACGCATGCTATTGTTAGCATGCTAACTTTTTTTTTTTTTTTTTAGCAAATTTGACATGCATCCGCTTCATGGTCACATGACTTGGTACTTGACACGTGCTAGCATGATAATTTTTTCAGCCAATTTTACAGCCAAACATGCTAACTTTTTTTTTATAGCTAATTTTACATATGTATGCTTCATGGTCACATGACTTGGTACTTGACACGTGCTAGCATGATCACTTTTTCAGCCAAACATGCTAACTTTTTTTTTTTAGCTAATTTTACATATGTTCGCTTCATGGTCACATGACTTGACACGTGCTAACATTAGCAACTTTTTCAGCCAATTTTACAGCCAAACATGCTAACTTTTTTTTTAAGCTAATTTTACATATGTATGCTTCATGGTCACATGACTTGGTACTTGACACGTGCTAGCATGATCACTTTTTCAGCCAATTTTTCAGCCAAACATCTCTTGAGTCATATAACTTGGTACTTAATACATACCAATTGTTGGCATGCTAACGTTAGCATGCCAATTTTTTTTTTTCAGCAAATTTTTCACGGTCATAAGACTTGGTACTTGACATATTCCAATTGTTTAGCATGCTAACATAAGCATTTTTATTTTTTGCCAATTTTGCAGCTGAAAACGTCATAACTTGGTACTTAACGCATGCTATTGTTAGCATGCTAACTTTTTTTTTTTTTTTAGCAAATTTGACATGCATCCGCTTCATGGTCATATGACTTGGTACTTGACACGTGCTAGCATGATAACTTTTTCAGCCAATTTTACAGCCAAACATGCTAACTTTTTTTTAAAGCTAATTTTACATATGTACGCTTCATGGTCATATGACTTGGTACTTGACACGTGCTAGCATGATAACTTTTTCAGCCAATTTTACAGCCAAACATGCTAACTTTTTTTTTATAGCTAATTTTACATATGTATGCTTCATGGTCACATGACTTGGTACTTGACACGTGCTAGCATGATAACTTTTTCAGCCAATTTTACAGCCAAACATGCTAACTTTTTTTTAAAGCTAATTTTACATATGTACGCTTCATGGTCATATGACTTGGTACTTGACACGTGCTAGCATGATAATTTTTTCAGCCAATTTTACAGCCAAACATGCTAACTTTTTTTTTATAGCTAATTTTACATATGTATGCTTCATGGTCACATGACTTGGTACTTGACACGTGCTAGCATGATAATTTTTTCAGCCAATTTTACAGCCAAACATGCTAACTTTTTTTTTATAGCTAATTTTACATATGTATGCTTCATGGTCACATGACTTGGTACTTGACACGTGCTAGCATGATAACTTTTTCAGCCAAACATCTCTTGAGTCATATAACTTGGTACTTAATACATACCAATTGTTGGCATGCTAACGTTAGCAAATTTTTCATGTGTACGCTTCATGGTCATATGACTTGGTACTTGACATATTCCAATTGTTTAGCATGCTAACATAAGCATTTTTATTTTTTGCCAATTTTGCAGCTAAAACGTCATAACTTGGTACTTAACACATGCTATTGTTAGCATGCTAACTTTTTTTTTTTTTTTTTTAGCAAATTTGACATCCATCCGCTTCCTGGTCACATGACTTGGTACTTGACACATTCCAATTTGTTAGCATGCTAAAATTCTTATTATTTTTTATTTTTTTGTGCCAATTTTGCAGCCGAAAACGTCATAGAACGTGGTACTTGACATGTGCTAACTGTTATCATGCTAACATTAGGATTAAGTTATCATGCTAACATTAGCATGATAACTTTTTCAGCCAAACACCTATAATTTGGATTCTAACTGTTGGCATGCTAAAAAAAAAATTTTTTTCAAATTTGACATGCGTACGCTTCATGGTCACATGACTTGGTACTTGATGCATTTCAATTGCAAAAAGTAAAAAAAGAAAAAAAAAAGTTAGCATGCTAAAATGCTAGCTAACTTTTTTTTTTTTTAGGCCAATTTTGCAGCCGAAAACGTCATAGAACTTGGTACTTGACATGTGCTAACTGTTGTCATGCTAACATGAGGATGAACCTGTTATGCCAACATTAAGCATGATAACTTTTTCAGCCAATTTTACAGCCAAACACCTTTAGCTTGGTACTTAATACATGCTAACTGTTGGCACGCTAATGTTAGCATGCTAACTTTTTTTATTTTATTTTTTTTAGCAGATTTTACATGCGTACGCTTTATGGTCATATGACTCTGTACTTGCCACATTCCCAAAAAAGTTAGCATGCTAAAATGCTTATGTTAGCATGCTAACCTTTTTGTGCCAATTTTGCAGCCGAAAAACATCATAGAACTTGTTACTTGACATGTGCTAACTGCCATCATGCCAACATTAGCATGATAACCTTTTCGGCCAATTTTACAGGCCAAACACCTATAACTTGGTACTTAATACATGCTAACTGTTGGCATGCTAACGTTAGCATGCTAACTTTTTTTTTTTTTTTAAATTTTTTTAAAGCTAATTTAACATGCGTACGCTTCATGGTCGTATGACTCGGTACGTGACGTATTCTGGCTGTTAGCATGCTAATGTTAGCATTTACGTCGGGCTAGCGGATGTCAGCAATGGTGTGCAATTGTAGTTTGAGTAGTGGTGGCGTTGTTGGAATGTGTCACCGAGTGGTGGTGGTGTTTTGTCATGTTGGACACCCCTGATGTACACGTACTAATGTACACGTACTATAGTACTGACGTACTGATGTACACGTACTATAGTACTGACGTACTGATGTACACGTACTAATGTACACGTACTCTAGTACTGATGTACACGTACTATAGTACTGACGTACTGATGTACACGTACTAATGTACACGTACTATAGTACTGACGTACTGATGTACACATACTAATGTACACGTACTATAGTACTGACGTACACGTACTCTAGTATTGATGTACACATACTGATGTACAAGTACTATAGTATTGATGTACTAATGTACTGACGTACACGTACTCTAGTACTGACGTACACGTACTCTAGTACTGACGTACACGTACTCTAGTACTGACGTACAGGTACTCTAGTACTGACGTACACGTACTCTAGTACTGACGTACACGTACTCTAGTACTGACGTACACGTACTCTAGTACTGACGTACAGGTACTATAGTACTGACGTACACGTACTCTAGTACTGACGTACAGGTACTCTAGTACTGACGTACAGGTACTCTAGTACTGACGTACACGTACTCTAGTACTGACGTACAGGTACTCTAGTACTGACGTACAGGTACTCTAGTACTGACGTACACGTACTCTAGTACTGACGTACACGTACTCTAGTACTGACGTACACGTACTCTAGTACTGACGTACACGTACTCTAGTACTGACGTACACGTACTCTAGTACTGACGTACACGTACTCTAGTACTGACGTACACGTACTCTAGTACTGACGTACACGTACTCTAGTACTGACGTACAGGTACTCTAGTACTGACGTACAGGTACTCTAGTACTGACGTACACGTACTCTAGTACTGACGTACAGGTACTCTAGTACTGACGTACACGTACTCTAGTACTGACGTACAGGTACTCTAGTACTGACGTACACGTACTCTAGTACTGACGTACAGGTACTCTAGTACTGACGTACAGGTACTCTAGTACTGACGTACACGTACTCTAGTACTGACGTACAGGTACTCTAGTACTGACGTACACGTACTCTAGTACTGACGTACAGGTACTCTAGTACTGACGTACAGGTACTCTAGTACTGACGTACACGTACTCTAGTACTGACGTACAGGTACTCTAGTACTGACGTACACGTACTCTAGTACTGACGTACACGTACTCTAGTACTGACGTACACGTACTCTAGTACTGACGTACAGGTACTATAGTACTGACGTACAGGTACTATAGTACTGACGTACACGTACTCTAGTACTGACGTACAGGTACTCTAGTACTGACGTACAGGTACTCTAGTACTGACGTACAGGTACTCTAGTACTGACGTACAGGTACTCTAGTACTGACGTACACGTACTCTAGTACTGACGTACAGGTACTCTAGTACTGACGTACACGTACTCTAGTACTGACGTACACGTACTCTAGTACTGACGTACACGTACTCTAGTACTGACGTACACGTACTCTAGTACTGACGTACACGTACTCTAGTACTGACGTACACGTACTCTAGTACTGACGTACACGTACTCTAGTACTGACGTACACGTACTCTAGTACTGACGTACAGGTACTCTAGTACTGACGTACACGTACTCTAGTACTGACGTACAGGTACTCTAGTACTGACGTACAGGTACTCTAGTACTGACGTACACGTACTCTAGTACTGACGTACAGGTACTCTAGTACTGACGTACAGGTACTCTAGTACTGACGTACACGTACTCTAGTACTGACGTACAGGTACTCTAGTACTGACGTACAGGTACTCTAGTACTGACGTACAGGTACTCTAGTACTGACGTACAGGTACTCTAGTACTGACGTACAGGTACTCTAGTACTGACGTACAGGTACTCTAGTACTGACGTACAGGTACTCTAGTACTGACGTACAGGTACTCTAGTACTGACGTACAGGTACTCTAGTACTGACGTACACGTACTCTAGTACTGACGTACAGGTACTCTAGTACTGACGTACACGTACTCTAGTACTGACGTACAGGTACTCTAGTACTGACGTACACGTACTCTAGTACTGACGTACAGGTACTCTAGTACTGACGTACAGGTACTCTAGTACTGACGTACACGTACTCTAGTACTGACGTACAGGTACTCTAGTACTGACGTACAGGTACTCTAGTACTGACGTACACGTACTCTAGTACTGACGTACAGGTACTCTAGTACTGACGTACACGTACTCTAGTACTGACGTACACGTACTCTAGTACTGACGTACACGTACTCTAGTACTGACGTACACGTACTCTAGTACTGACGTACAGGTACTCTAGTACTGACGTACACGTACTCTAGTACTGACGTACACGTACTCTAGTACTGACGTACACGTACTCTAGTACTGACGTACACGTACTCTAGTACTGACGTACACGTACTCTAGTACTGACGTACACGTACTCTAGTACTGACGTACACGTACCCTAGTACTGACGTACACGTACTCTAGTACTGACGTACAGGTACTCTAGTACTGACGTACAGGTACTCTAGTACTGACGTACACGTACTCTAGTACTGACGTACAGGTACTCTAGTACTGACGTACACGTACTCTAGTACTGACGTACAGGTACTCTAGTACTGACGTACAGGTACTCTAGTACTGACGTACAGGTACTCTAGTACTGACGTACAGGTACTCTAGTACTGACGTACAGGTACTCTAGTACTGACGTACAGGTACTCTAGTACTGACGTACAGGTACTCTAGTACTGACGTACAGGTACTCTAGTACTGACGTACAGGTACTCTAGTACTGACGTACAGGTACTCTAGTACTGACGTACAGGTACTCTAGTACTGACGTACAGGTACTCTAGTACTGACGTACAGGTACTCTAGTACTGACGTACACGTACTCTAGTACTGACGTACAGGTACTCTAGTACTGACGTACAGGTACTCTAGTACTGACGTACACGTACTCTAGTACTGACGTACAGGTACTCTAGTACTGACGTACACGTACTCTAGTACTGACGTACAGGTACTCTAGTACTGACGTACACGTACTCTAGTACTGACGTACAGGTACTCTAGTACTGACGTACAGGTACTCTAGTACTGACGTACACGTACTCTAGTACTGACGTACAGGTACTCTAGTACTGACGTACACGTACTCTAGTACTGACGTACACGTACTCTAGTACTGACGTACACGTACTCTAGTACTGACGTACACGTACTCTAGTACTGACGTACAGGTACTCTAGTACTGACGTACACGTACTCTAGTACTGACGTACACGTACTCTAGTACTGACGTACACGTACTCTAGTACTGACGTACACGTACTCTAGTACTGACGTACACGTACTCTAGTACTGACCAGTCGAGTGTCGTCCTAGTTCTGCAAACAGTCCCTTGGAGTCCGGGTGTTGTTGATCTCGGGTGAGGTTTCAAAGGTGAAGGAGTCAAAGTGGGGAAGGGGGCGTGGCTCAGAGGGCGACGGTGCTGGGCACCTCCTCGTAGTGGATGACAAAGTAGGGGTAGCTCTGGTCGTCGTTGAAGATGACGTAGATCTGAGGCTCCACCCAGTTGTCCACACACGAGTCATAAAGGTCACTGGAGGCGTCTCGGGGGCTGACGGGGGGCGGCCGCCGCATGGAGGGATTACCCACCGTGAACCTGGGAGCACACGCATGTTAGCGCAAGTTAAAACTCTCCTATGCAAGGCCAAAACTGTTTATCAACAACACCCGGTAAGTGCAAGTTAAAACTCTCCTATGCAAGGACAAAACTGTTTATCAACAACACCCGGTAAGTGCAAGTTAAAACTCTCCTATGCAAGGCCAAAACTGTTTATCAACAACACCCGGTAAGTGCAAGTTAAAACTCATCTAACATGATTTCACAACTCATATGGAAACAGGGTTTGTATTTATATATAACAATCTTACATGTAACACAATGTTGATATGAGGACAACACTAGTTCAGTCACACACACACATTGACACACTGACACAAACACATACACACACATTGACAAACCCAGACACACACACACATTGACACACACTTACACAGACACACACGCACACAGACACATGCACACACACACATTGACACACTGACACAAACACATACACACACATTGACAAACACAGACACACACACACATTGACACACACTTACACAGACACACACGCACACAGACACATGCACACACACACATTGACACACACTTACACCTACACACACACACACATTGACACACACTTACACCTACACACACTGAGACACACACACACATTAACACACACTTACACCTACACACACACACACATTGACACACACTTACACCTACACACACACACACATTGACACACACTTACACCTACACACACTGAGACACACACACACATTAACACACACTTACACCTACACACACACACACATTGACACACACTTACACAGACACACACTGAGACACACACACACATTAACACACACTTACACCTACACACACACACACACACATTGACACACACACCTACACACACTGAGACACACACACACATTAACACACACTTACACCCACACACACACACACACACACACACATTGACACACACTTACACAGACACACACTGAGACACACACACACATTAACACACACTTACACCTACACACACACACACACACATTGACACACACACCTACACACACTGAGACACACACACACATTAACACACACTTACACAGACACACACACACACACACATTGACACACACTTACACAGACACACACTTACACAGACACACACACACACACACACACATTGACACACACTTACACAGACACACACTGAGACACACACACACATTAACACACACTTACACAGACACACACACACACACACACACACACATTGACACACACTTACACAGACACACACTTACACAGACACACACACACACACATTGACACACACTTACACAGACACACACTTACACAGACACACACACACACACATTGACACACACTTACACAGACACACACTTACACAGACACACACACACACACATTGACACACACTTACACAGACACACACACACACACATTGACACACACTTACACAGACACACACTTACACAGACACACACACACACACATTGACACACACTTACACAGACACACACTTACACAGACACACACACACACACATTGACACACACTTACACAGACACACACTTACACAGACACACACACACACACACATTGACACACACTTACACAGACACACACACACACACACATTGACACACACTTACACAGACACACACTTACACAGACACACACACACATTGACACACACTTACACAGACACACAGATATTGACACACACACATATTGACACACACTTACACCTAAACACACACACACATTAACACACACTTACACAGACACACACTTACACAGACACACACACAAACACACATTGACACACACTTACACCTACACACATTAACACACACTTACACAGACACACACACACACACATTGACACACACTTACACAGACACACAGACACACACACATTGACACACACTTACACAGACACACACACACATTGACACACACTTACACCTACACACACAGACACACACACACACACTAACACACACCTACACAGACACACACATCCTGTACACACACACGTACACACTGACCTGCCAGTGAGGACTTTGGCCAAGAACATGCACATTGACACACACATACACACACAGACACACACATACATACTGTACACCCACACTGACCTGCCAGTGAGGACTTTGGCCAAGAACACACACACACAGACACACACATACAGATACAGACACACACATACATACTGTATATACAGACTGACCTGCCAGTGAGGACTTTGGCCAAGAACATGCACATACAGACACACACATACACACACACACTTACACACATACTGTACACACGTACTGTCCTGCCAGTGAGGACTTTGGCCAAGAACATGCACATACAGACACACACATACACACACATACAGACACACACACACATACTGTACACACGTACTGACCTGCCAGTGAGGACTTTGGCCAAGAACACACACACACAGACACACACATACAGATACAGACACACACATACATACTGTACACACGTACTGACCTGCCAGTGAGGACTTTGGCCAAGAACATGCACATACAGACACACACACACTTACACACACACTTACACACACAGACACACGTACACTGACCTGCCAGTGAGGACTTTGGCCAAGAACATGCACATACACAGACACACACATACAGACACACACATACAGACACACACATACAGACACACACATACAGACACACACACTTACACACATACTGTACACACGTACTGACCTGCCAGTGAGGACTTTGGCCAAGAACATGCACATACAGACACACACACATACACACACATACATACTGTATATACGTACTGACCTGCCAGTGAGGACTTTGGCCAAGAACATGCAGTGGACTCCTTTGTGCGAGGGCTTGGAGAAGTTGTGCGAGTAGACGGCCTTGCGTGCAAAGTAAGATCCCTGACCAAACATGGTGGCATGTTTGCCACACACACGAGGGTCAAAGTTGTGTTTGCAGATGCCTTCCACCACGTCTGCAGACGTGCCGTGGAAGAGGTGGCGCTCGCTCAGCAGCCGCTCCATCTCAGACATGCGCCGCGACATGTACTCCTTCTTCCTGGTGGGGGGGGTCAGAGGTCAGAGGTCAGAGGTCAGCTAAAGTGTCTTGGAATAATGATTGATATTTGGCATCACATGTGGAAAATAAGGAGCAGGAGAAACATATTTTAATTTGAAATGTAACTTCCTCTGATTATAATCCCTCACATATGTTTTCATTTTTTTAATTGTTTTATTATTAAATATTAAAATTAAAAATGAATAAAAATAGATTAAAAACATTTATTTAAGGTGGCGACTTGTACACCGCCTTCCGCCCGATCGTAGCTGAGGTAGGCTCCAGCGCCCCCCGCAACCCCGAAGGGAATAAGCAGTAGAAAATGGATGGATGGAATTTAAAAAAAAAACCTTCCTCTGATTAAATCCTCAGCTTTACTTATTTGTTTTATTAATAAATATTAAAATAAAAATAAAAAATAAAAATAGATTTAAGAAAAATATATTTAAAAAAAACAACCTTCCTCTGATTATAATTCCTACACTATGTTTTAATGGCTATGTTTTAATTTATTTATTTTTATATATATATATATATATATATATATATATATATATATATATATATATATATATATATATATATATATATATATATATATATATATATATATATATACATACATATATATATATATATATATATATATACATACATATATATACATATATATATATATACATATATATATATATACATACATATATATACATATATATATATATACATATATATATATATATATATATATATATATACATATACATATATATATATATATATATATATATATATATATATATATATATATTTTTTTTTTTTTTTTTTTTTTTAATGTATTTATTTATTATTATTTTTTTTTTTTTTAATTATTTGTTTTATATTTAAATATGAAAATTAAAAGCTATGTTTTAATGGCTATGTTTTTATTTTGAATAATATATATATATATATATATATATATATATATATATATATATATATATATATATATATATATATATATATACATTTTTAAATAATTTGTTTAATTATTAAATATGAAAAAAAAGAATAAATAATAATAGATTACAAAAATGTATTTAAAAAAATAACTTTCCTCTGATTATAATCCCTCAACTATGTTATAATAGCAAAGTTATTTTTTTGTTAACATATTTTTTAATTAAAAAAAAAAAAAAAGTTTTATTAAATATAAAAATTTAAAAAAGAAAGAAAATATATAAAAAAGTAAAAAATAATTAAAAATAACCTTCTTCTGATTATAATCCCTTTGCGGTTTTCATTTAAAAACAATACACATTGTTTTGTTTGTTTATTTTTTATTATTAAATATGAATATACGGTAAATATAAATAAATAAAAACAGATAAAAAAATAAATACAAATTATAATCACTCAGCTATGTTTTCATTAAAAAAATTAAAAAATCATCGTTTTAAATTTTTTTTATTATTAAATATTAAAATGAATTTAAAGAACGGATTTTAAAAAATTAATAACTAAAAATAACCTTCCTCTGATGCTAGGTTTTAATGGATACCTTTCCATTTTTTTTTAAATGTATAATTGTTTTAATTATTGGTTTTATTACTAAATATAAAAAGAAAAAAAGAAAAACAGATAAAATAAATTAAATATGAATATAAATAACCTTCTTCTGATTTTAATCCCTATATAATTTTATTTCTAAAGATGAATTTTAAAAAAAAACAGATAAAATAAATCAATAAAAGTGTAACCTTCCTCAGATTATAATCCCTCAAATATGTTTTAATTTTTAAAAATATATATATCATGTTTTTATTTGTTTTATTAAATAAAAATAAGTAAATAAATAAAAACAGATTTAAAAAAATAAATAAATAACTTCCTGTGATTGTAACCCCTCAGCTATCAATGCAGAGAGGAAATGTCAACACAAGCGTGGAAAACACTCAAATAATGTCAACAAAATAGTCAAATCACATTGAACATTTAACAATAAGCTCTTAAAATGAAGGAATATGTAAGAAATTCTTCATAAAGTCTAAGGAAATAGTGCAAAGTGTGAAAATGTAAACAGAGAAATTTGAGAAAAACTATTTTCTGCAGGTTTAGTGGCAGGAAGTTACAGCTGTGCTCTAAAGGGTGAGCGCTAACGTGGTGTGGTGTTAGCGCTCTTGCCTTGCATCATGTACAGACCACATTGGTCTGACTACGGTCCTTTTGGGGAAGAAAAAAAGACTTTCTCTTCTCAGCCATGCAAAGAATCAAGCAAACGTGATAGTTGATACTGTCACCTGATTGGCTGTTAGCGTGTCATGTGATCACTTCCTGCGTTGCTAGGTTACCAGAGAGCGAGTGTCTTTGTTCATGCAACCAACCTTGCTTCCATAATTCCCCTTTCTTCCCACCAAGAAAAATTAATTATGGAATGCCTTTTTTAAATAAGGATTACGCGTCTATTGCGATATATATTGATATCGTTTTATCGCCCAGCCCTAACTGAATGTATCAATTTGAGATTCCCACAGCTTCCTAACAGTATATTGAAAAAAGTACACTCTAGTTTTTGAGTTACATCCTTGGTGAGGAAGATGATAAAAATGATGTTTATTATTTATGCGTATTATTTTGAGATTTCTTTAAAGAGTGGGGAATCAGTGATGTCATACATTGACGGACGTACATATATGGGCATTATCGGATACATTGTGTTGGTAAGCCCCTCCCCTTCTGCTGAGCCCACACAAGTGAGACTGTTGAGGACAACTTAACCTGCCGCCATGATGACTTGATTTGTAATGATATCATTGTATCGGTCACCTCTATCAAGTTGCTGTGGTCCCAAAAAGTTGCGATCCCAAGCCGGTTGGCCCTAAAACCGTTAAGACCTCAAATTGAGCCTAATAATCCATTTTCTTCAGCAACACGCAACTCCTTTGATGGCAGCACATCAAGCGGCAGAAAGCGTGCTCGCTGCTGACCTGGGCGTGACCTCCCGCCAACTCACAGCGTGTGACCTCGCACAGACGGCCGCGCCACGCATCCAAGCGGGCGCACGCACACACGCACACGCACACGCACACACACACACACACACACACGCACACACACACACACACACACACACACACACGCACGCACTTCAATTTGCTAGCATGTCATTTTAAACTAAGAGACGTGACCAAGTCAACCAAGACCAGAGTGATGGCAAATTAAAATAAATATAAAATACAAATACAAACAAATAAAATACAAAACTTTAAATTACTTTAAAAAAACAATTTAAAAAAATGTAATTTAATTAAATCAAACAGACACTATTAAAAAAAAAAAAGTGTAATAGAAAATTAAAAAATTAAAAATACATCAAAAGATACACAATTTTGAAAAATGAATAAAAAGAGTGATAAAATTTTTTTTCAAAATGTAATAAAATAAAAACACAATTTAAAAAAACTAAATAGAATAAAGAGAGTGATGGCAAAATTAAAACAAGAAAATAAAATAAAAACAGACACGATTAAAAAAAAAAAAGAGTAATAGCAAATTAAAAAATTACAAATAAATGAAAAGATACGCATTTAAAAAAAATATATAAAAAGAGTGATAGCAAATGTTAAAAAAATGTAATAAAATAAAAACACCAACACTAATTAACACCAACACACACCAACACTAACCAACACCAACACCAACACTAACACCAATACCAACACTAACACTAATTAACACCAACACTAACTAAAACCCACACCAACACTAACCAACACCAACACCAACACCAACACTAACACCAACACTAACACCAATACCAACACTAATTAACACCAACACTAACTAAAACCCACACCAACACTAACCAACACTAACACCAACACCAACACCAACAAACACCAACACTAACCAACAATAACACCAACACTAACACCAATACCAACACTAACACTAATTAACACCAACACTAACTAAAACCCACACCAACACTAACCAACACTATCACCAACACTAACACTAACACCAACACTAACCAACATTAACGCCAACACTAACACTAACACTAACAAACACTATCACCAACACTAACCAATATTAACACCAACACTAACTAACACCAACACTAACTAACACCAACACTAACACTAAAAAACACTATCACCAACACTAACACTAACAAACACTATCACCAACGCTAACACTAACAAACACTATCACCAACACTAACACTAACAAACACTATCACCAACACTAACACTAACAAACACTATCACCAACACTAACCAACACTAACACTAACAAACACTATCACCAACACTAACACTAACAAACACTATCACCAACACTAACCAACACTAACACTAACAAACACTATCACCAACACTAACCAACACCAACACTAACTAACACCAACACTAACACTAACAAACACTATCACCAACACTAACACTAACAAACACTATCACCAACACTAACCAACACTAACACTAACAAACACTATCACCAACACTAACACTAACAAACACTATCACCAACACTAACCAACACTAACACTAACAAACACTATCACCAACACTAACCAACACCAACACTAACTAACACCAACACTAACACTAACAAACACTATCACCAACACTAACACTAACAAACACTATCACCAACACTAACCAACACTAACACTAACAAACACTATCACCAACACTAACCAACACCAACACTAACAAAGACTATCACCAACACTAACCAATATTAACACCAACACTAACTAACACCAACACTAACACTAACAAACACTATCACAAACACTAACCAACACTAACACTAACAAACACTATCACCAACACTAACCAACACCAACACTAACACTAACAAACACTATCACCAACACTAACCAACACCAACACTAACAAAGACTATCACCAACACTAACCAATATTAACACCAACACTAACTAACACCAACACTAACACTAACAAACACTATCACCAACACTAACCAACACCAACACTAACACTAACAAACACTAGCACCAACACTAACCAACATTAACACCAACACTAACTAACACCAACACTAACACTAACAAAAACTATCACCAACACTAACACTAACACTAACAAACACTATCACCAACACTAACCAACACTAACTAACACCAACAAACACTATCACCAACACTAACACCAACACTAACTAACACCAACACTAACACTAACACTAACTAACACTAACACCAACACTAACTAACACCAACACTAACACTAACCAACACCAACACTAACACTAACTGACACTAACACCAACACTAACTAACACCAACACTAACACTAACCAACACCAACACTAACTAACACTAACTAACACCAACACTAACCAACACCAACACTAACACTAACAAACACTATCACCAACACTAACACCAACACTAACACTAACTCTAACACTAGCTAACCTATCACCAATACTAACCTACACAAACTAACATTAACCTACACTAACTAACCACTGCTTACTTTTACATGACAATATGGATACTTTTTTGGAAACTAATACTCAAATTACTGTAATACTCTACTGTAATACTCTAATAACTGTAATACTCTTAATAACTAATACTTTAATTAGTGTAATACTCCAATGAGTGTAATACTCTACTGTAAAACTCTAATTACTCTAAGGAGTGTATTACTCTAACGAGTGTATTACTCTAATGAGTGTAATACTCTACTGTAAAACTCTAATTACTCTAAGGAGTGTATTACTCTAACGAGTGTATTACTCTAATGAGTGTAATACTCTAATGAGTGTAATACTCTGTGTAATACTCGAATGTAATACTCTAATGAGTGTATTACTCTGAGTTTAATACTCCAATGAGTTTAATACTCCAATGAGTTTATTACTCTAATGAGCGTATTACTCGAATGTAAAACTCTAATTACTCTAATGAGTATAATAGTGTAATAGTGTAATAGTGTAATGAGTATAATGGGTGTAATAGTATAATAGTGTAATGAGTATAATAGTGTAATAGTATAATAGTGTAATGAGTATAACAGTGTAATAGTATAATAGTGTAATGAGTATAATAGTGTAATAGTGTAATAGTGTAATAGTATAATAGTGTAATGAGTGTAATAGTATAATAGTGTAATGAGTATAATAGTGTAATAGTGTAATGAGTATAATAGTGTAATGAGTATAATAGTGTAATAGTGTAATGAGTGTAATAGTATAATAGTGTAATGAGTATAATAGTGTAATAGTGTAATGAGTATAATAGTGTAATGAGTATAATAGTGTAATAGTGTAATGAGTGTAATGAGTATAATAGTGTAATGAGTATAATAGTGTAATGAGTGTAATGAGTATAATAGTGTAATGAGTATAATAGTGTAATGAGTGTAATGAGTATAATAGTGTAATGAGTGTAATGAGTATAATAGTGTAATGAGTATAATAGTGTAATGAGTGTAATAGTGTAATAGTGTAATGAGTATAATAGTGTAATGAGTATAATAGTGTAATGAGTGTAATGAGTATAATAGTGTAATGAGTATAATAGTGTAATGAGTGTAATGAGTATAATAGTGTAATGAGTATAATAGTGTAATGAGTGTAATGAGTATAATAGTGTAATGAGTATAATAGTGTAATGAGTGTAATGAGTATAATAGTGTAATGAGTGTAATAGTGTAATAGTGTAATGAGTATAATAGTGTAATGAGTATAATAGTGTAATGAGTATAATAGTGTAATGAGTGTAATGAGTATAATAGTGTAATGAGTATAATAGTGTAATGAGTGTAATGAGTATAATAGTGTAATGAGTGTAATAGTGTAATAGTGTAATGAGTATAATAGTGTAATGAGTATAATAGTGTAATGAGTGTAATGAGTATAATAGTGTAATGAGTATAATAGTGTAATGAGTGTAATGAGTATAATAGTGTAATGAGTATAATAGTGTAATGAGTGTAATGAGTATAATAGTGTAATGAGTATAATAGTGTAATGAGTGTAATGAGTATAATAGTGTAATGAGTGTAATAGTGTAATAGTGTAATGAGTATAATAGTGTAATGAGTATAATAGTGTAATAGTGTAATGAGTATAATAGTGTAATGAGTGTAATGAGTATAATAGTGTAATGAGTATAATAGTGTAATGAGTGTAATGAGTATAATAGTGTAATGAGTATAATAGTGTAATGAGTATAATAGTGTAATGAGTATAATAGTGTAATGAGTGTAATGAGTGTAATAGTGTAATAGTGTAATAGTATAATAGTGTAATGAGTGTAATAGTGTAATAGTCTAATGAGTGTAATAGTGTAATAGTATAATAGTGTAATGAGTGTAATGAGTGTAATAGTGTAATAGTATAATAGTATAATAGTGTAATAGTATAATAGTGTAATGAGTGTAATAGTGTAATAGTATAATAGTGTAATGAGTGTAATAGTGTAATAGTATAATAGTGTAATAGTATAATAGTGTAATGAGTGTAATAGTGTAATAGTATAATAGTGTAATGAGTGTAATAGTGTAATAGTATAATAGTATAATAGTGTAATAGTATAATAGTGTAATGAGTGTAATGAGTGTAATAGTGTAATAGTATAATAGTGTAATAGTATAATAGTGTAATGAGTGTAATGAGTGTAATAGTGTAATAGTATAATAGTATAATAGTGTAATAGTATAATAGTGTAATGAGTCTAATAGTGTATTGGGTATAATGAGTATAATAGTGTAATAGTATAATAGTGTAATGAGTGTAATAGTGTAATAGTATAATAGTGTAATAGTATAATAGTGTAATGAGTGTAATAGTGTAATAGTCTAATGAGTGTAATAGTGTAATGAGTATAATAGTGTAATGAGTCTAATAGTGTATTGGGTATAATGAGTATAATAGTGTAATAGTATAATAGTGTAATGAGTGTAATAGTGTAATAGTCTAATGAGTGTAATAGTGTAATAGTGTAATGAGTGTAATAGTGTATTGGGTATAATGAGTATAATAGTGTATTGGGTGTGAGAGAAGACTCACCTCTTGTACTTCTCCCAGAGGAAAGGGTTCTGGACCCGCAGGATCTTGATGATCCTGAACTTGGTCTCGGACACGGTCTTGTGGAACAGACTGTACACGGTCCTGTAGCTGCGGTCGTCCCGGGACATGGCCACCTGCAGGAAGTCCTGGCTCATCGCCATGGGCAACCAGGTCTCGGGGAAGAGCGCGGGCGTGCTCGTGGTCGGGGAGAGAGGGTGTGGCGCAGACACGTCCATCAGGGAGATGGCGGACGTGGACGAGGAGGACGGCGGCGACGAAGCCAGACCACCCAAGGTTCTGTGAGGGGACAGAAGAGGCGGGGTTACATTTCATATTACCACTCTACTTCAATTTAAAGACAGCATGAGTCTGCCAGGAGGTGAATAATAAATGTCAATTACCACTCTACTTCAATTTAAAGACAGCATGAGTCTATCATGAGGTGAATAATAAATGTCAATTACCACTCTACTTCAATTTAAAGACAGCATGAGTCTGTCATGCAGTTAATAATAGATGTCACCAAAAACAATTACCACTCTACTTCAATTTATAGACAGCATGAGTCTGTCATGCAGTTAATAATAGATGTCACCAAAAACAATTACCACTCTACTTCAATTTATAGACAGCATGAGTCTGCCATGAGGTGAATAATAAATGTCACCAAAAAACATTTACCACTCTACTTCAATTTATAGACAGCATGAGCCTGCCATGAGGTGAATAATAAATGTCGCCAAAAACAATTACCACTCTACTTCAATTTATAGACAGCATGAGTCTGTCATGCAGTTAATAATAGATGTCACCAAAAACAATTACCACTCTACTTCAATTTAAAGACAGCATGAGTCTGCCATGAGGTGAATAATAAATGTCGCCAAAAACAATTACCACTCTACTTCAATTTATAGACAGCATGAGTCTGTCATGCAGTTAATAATAGATGTCACCAAAAACAATTACCACTCTACTTCAATTTAATGACAGCATGAGTCTGCCATGAGGTGAATAATAAATGTCGCCAAAAACAATTACCACTCTACTTCAATTTAATGACAGCATGAGTCTGTCATGCAGTTAATAATAGATGTCACCAAAAACAATTACCACTCTACTTCAATTTAATGACAGCATGAGTCTGTTATGGAGTAAATAATAAATGTCACCAAAAACAATTACCACTCTACTTCAATTTAAAGACAGCATGAGTCTGTCATGCAGTCAATAATAAATGAGTGTTTTTCATAACTACCATTGTTCTGTTTGACTCATTTCAAGACAAGTATGTATGATTCCTGCTGATATCAAATCGGTATTGGCCAATACTGAAGGCTGTATCGTATTGGAAGTAAAAATGATGATGAAAAAGTGTTCTTGTTGCATAATCAGATCAATATACAATTTACAAGATAGGAAACGGTTTATTTTTTGGTCAAAATGAAAAAGAACAAACACATTTAGCAATAGACGCTACATTCCAGAGTATAAGCCACTGCTTTATTCCTACACTTTGACCCCTCAGGCTTATAAAAGAGTGCAACTAATTCAAGGTTTTGTCTTCACTGACGGCCACAATTGCAAATAGTAAAAAACTAACAAACAAAAATAAAAAAAGGCGAAATTTCTGAAAAGGTTTGTGCTGTGGCGCCATCTTTTGGACGAGTGTCCTTTCATTTAGTGCTTTCAACCGGAAGTACAAGTGCCGTTCAGTCTTCAAGTCGTCCATAGCGTTTCTACCATTGCAGATTCTTCATCCATCCCTCCAAGCAACGTTTGTAAGTTTTACAACACAACTAAAACAACCCTTACTTGCTAAAGTGTCCCATGTGTGATGTCTGCAGGAGTGTTTCCATGCTGTCGTATTCTAACCAAACTAGCGTTATTAGCATGAGCTAATATGCTAACACCTTTACAAGTGTCTGTGTTACTACTATTAACTTCAAATGACACTCTTTTTGTATTGTTTCACTTTCACAAATTGCTCAGTAAATCCACCAAAACGTCAATGTGGAGTTATTGAGTCCGTTTAGCTGATTGGAGAGCTAGCTTGTGCAGTGTGTGGGTCCATGACCATGACTTCTGTTTTGTTTCATCCGCCGTTTTACTGCCTTGTTACAGACACCGTTTGGAAACAATTGATGTAAACCAGGGGTCACCAACCTTTTTGAAAGCAAGAGCTACTTCTTGGGTAGTGATTAATGCGAAGGGCTACCAGTTTGATACACACTTCAATAAATTGCCAGAAATAGCCAATTTGCTCAATTTACCTTTAACTCTATGTTATTATTAATAATTAATGATATTTACACTTAATTGAACGGTTTAAAAGAGGAGAAAACACGAAAAAAATGACAATTAAATTTTGAAACATAGTTTATCTTCAATTTCGACTCTTTAAAATTCAACCGAAAAAAAGAAGAGAAAAACTAGCTAATTTGAATCTTTTTGAAAAAATTTAAAAAAAAGAATTTATGGAACATCATTAGTAAATTTTCCTCATTAAGATTAATTTTAGAATTTGGATGACATGTTTTAAATAGGTTAAAATCCAATCTGCACTTTGTTAGAATATATAACAAATTGGACAGACAAATCATTATTTCTTCTAGATTTTCCAGAACAAAAATTTTAAAAGAAATTCAAACGACTTTGAAATAAGATTTAAATTTGATTCTACAGATTTTCCAGAATAATTTTTTTGAATTTTAAACATAAGTTTGAAGAAATATTTCACAAATATTCTTCGTCGAAAAAACAGAAGCTAAAATGAAGAATTAAATTCAAATGTATTTATTATTCTTTACAATAAAAAAAAATTAATTTACTTGAACATTGATTTAAATTGTCAGGAAAGAAGAGGAAGGAATTTAAAAGGTAAAAAGGTATATGTGTTTAAAAATCCTAAAATCATTTTTAAGGTTGTATTTTTTCTATAAAATTGTCTTTCTGAAAGTTATAAGAAGCAAAGTAAAAAAATAATGAATTTATTTAAACAAGTGAAGACCAAGTCTTTAAAATATTTTCTTGGATTTTCAAATTCTATTTGAGTTTTGTCTCTCTTAGAATTAAAAATGTCGGGCAAAGTGAGACCAGCTTGCTAGTAAATAAATACAATTTAAAAAATAGAGGCAGCTCACTGGTAAGTGCTGCTATTTGAGCTATTTTTAGAACAGGCCAGCGGGCTACTCATCTGGTCCTTACGGGCTACCTGGTGCCCGCGGGCACCGCGTTGGTGACCCCTGATGTAAACCATTTCACAACATAAATTGATCTGCGACTTATACATGGAAACATGTTTTCTTCTCTAAAGTTTAGTGTGTGTTCAAGAGGCTTTGATCAGTGGGATTCTGAGCACACGTGAGTTTTTCTGGTCTGGTCTCCGTCTCCCCACCATGGACGTCTTCACCCCCAGAGACCACACTGAGCAGTGGAGGAATGAGCGTGGCCCGAGTGGGACGAGGGAGAGGACTGTCAATCAAGTCAACCACCTCCACCTGGAAGGCCTGCACACACACACTCTTCTGACACACACACACACACACACTCTTCTGACACACACACACACACACATACACACACACACTCTTCTGACACACACACACTCTTCTGACACACACACACACCCGCGCTTTGTAGACGATGTGGGGACATTTACAGGACTACACACACACACACACACACACACACACACACACACACACACACACACACACACACACACACACACACACGCTTTGTTGACGATGTGGGGACATTTACAGGACTACACACACACACACACACACACACACACACACACACACACACACACACACACACACACACACACACACACACACACGCACACGCACACACGCACACACGCACACACGCACACGCACACGCACACGCTTTGTAGACGATGTGGGGACATTTACAGGACCAAACTCCTCCCAGTCACGTTTCACACTCCATTCAGCCGGTCTGGAAACTATTTAGCGCCCTCCATCTTTCACGTTGTTGGCTGAGCTCCTCCACCTCCCACTCCCACTCCCACTCACTGTCCCTCTCTGTGCTCCCATCATCATCATCATCATCATCATCATCATCATCATCATCATCATCATCTCCCACACTCCCACGTCTTCCTTTTTCACGGCTGCCAGGTCTGGTACGAACAGCTCGTTCCAGTTTGCACATGACTGCCTGCCAACCAGGTGAGACGCTCTTCTTCAGGGGCGGGGTCAAGTCCAGAGATGTGGGCGTGTCTCTGTCCTGTTTGATGAGCGCAAGTTCTGCTCTCCTGATATTGGTCATGCACCAACCACGTATCCCACCAGGCAGGCAGTCTGACACCACATCAACTTAAATGAAACTTCATGACAGGAATTACATCCAGGTTGAGAATTTAGAAGCCCAAACCACTCTTGGACTGTTTACACTGCAGCTCAAAGTGGTCCAAATCGGATTTTTCCGAAATCAGATTTTTTCCAGCGGACTGTTTACATTGCAAGTACAATGTGACCTTAATCAGACTTCGTATAAACGCGCAAAACCCCCAATGTGGCCCCAAAGTGCAATTAATGTGGCTCCAATGTGGTCCGACTACTGGATCCAATGTGGTCCCAAAGTGGCCTCAATGTTGCCCCAATGTGGCCCCAAAGTGCAATTAATGTGGATCCAATGTGGTCCGACTACTGGATCCAATGTGGTCCCAAAGTGGCCTCAATGTTGCCCCAAAGTGCAATTAATGTGGATCCAATGTGGAACATCTGACTGTTGGGAGTACATGTAGTGTAGTGTCATCTTTAGCAGACTCCCCAATGTGACCCCAATGTGGAATTAATGTGGAATTAATGTGGAATTAATGTGGATCCAATGTGGTCACAATGTGGTACAATACTGGATCTAATGTGGTCACAATGTGGTCAAAATGTGGTACAATACTGGATCCAATGTGGCCCCAATACTGCATCTAACGTAGCCTCAATGTAGTCACAATGTGGCCCCAATACTGGATCCAATGTGGAATTAATGGGGCCTCAATGTGGTCACAATGTGGCCCCAATACTGGATCCAATGTGGTCCCAATGTGGTCCCAAAGTGGCCCCAATGTGGCCTCGATGTCACTTGCATGCGCAGTTAGATCAAATGAAAACAAAGGAAGTTGACCGGGAGGAAGTCGCTACTACTACTACAAAATAAAATACAAATTGCCACACCTTAAAAATAAGTGTTTTTTTAGGTGAAAATACATGTTTACATTGCAAGTACAATGGGATCTTCATCAGACTTTGCAAAAACGTGCACAGGCCCCAATGTGGCCCCAATGTGGATCCAATGTTGCCCAAATGTGCATCCAATATGGCCCTAATGTGCATCCAATATGGCCCTAATGTGCATCCAATATGGCCCCGATGTGGATCCAATGTGGAACCAATGTGGTTCTAAAGTGTGAATAACAGACTTGGGTGGCTACATGATGTACAAACAAGCGTTAGCATTAGCATTAGCACGGTGCTACTCACTCTAAGAGGGGAGCCAGCATCACCGAGGACATGAACATGGGTCGCTTTTTGATCTGGCGCCTGAAGCCAAACATGGCGTTCTGCTGGAAGCCCTCCCTGATGTTCAGGATGTACTGGTTCTGGAGCGTGATGAAGCGCACCTCCTTCAGACCCCTCACCGTGGCCTTTTCGATGAGCTTCACCACCGGCTGTTGGAGAGAGAAGAGCCTTTGAAGTCACAATACGGAGAGGAAGGAAGTTGGAGAAGCTGGGTGGGATTCTGGGGCTTGGCGATATCACTCCTAATTGTATCGTGTTTTATCATTCGATAATTATTGATATTATTTGTAAGCTATGGGAAATAAGGAGATAAATATATTATAGAAACCTGAGAAAAAATATTTTCTGCAGGTTTAGTGCCAGGAAATAACGTCTGTGTAACATTAATTTGCCCTGTTATTCTTATTTAACTATGGAAATGAATTTTTGTTATGCAGTAATTATGTAATATTATATCGGGCGATATTGATAATTATTGATGTTTTATACGACCCATGAAAAATAAGGAGCAGGACAATAATATGTTTTATTAGAAATTTAACTTCCTGGGATTATACTGTCTCAGCTATCAAGGCAGAGAGGAAATGTCAACACAAGCATGGAAAAGACTCAAACAATGTCAACAAAATAGTCAAATCACATTGAACACTTAACAATAAGTTCTTAAAAATAAGGAATATGTAAGAAATGCTCCATAAAGTGTAAGAAAATAGTGCAAAGTGTGAAAATGTAAACAGAGAAACCTGAGAAGAACTACTTTCTGCAGGTTTAACACCAGGAAATAACGTCTGTGTAACATTAATTTGCCCTCTTATTATTATTTAACTATGGAAAGGAATTTTTGTTTTGCCGTAATTGTTTAAATATTATTAATATATCGGTCAATATCAATAATTGACATGTTTTATGACCTATGGAAAATAAGGAGCAGGAGAAATATATTTTATTTGAAATGTAACTTCCTGTGATTGTAATCCCTCAGCTATCAAGACGGAAAGGAAATGTCAACACAAGCATGGAAAAGACTCAAACAATGTCAACAAAACAGTAAAATCTCTTTGAACATTTAACAATAAGCTCTTAAAATGAAGGAATATGTAAGAAATGCTTCATAAAGTGTAAGAAAATATTGCAAAGTGTGAAAATGTAAACAGAGGAACCTGAGAACTATTTTCTGCAGGTTTAACGCCAGGAAATAATGTCTGTGTAACATTAATTTGCCCTCTTATTATTATTTAACTATGAAAAGGATTTTTTGTTTTGCCGTAATTGTTTAAATATTATTAATATATCGGTCAATATCAATAATTATTGACATGTTTTATGACCTATGGAAAATAAGGAGCAGGAGAAATATATTTTATTTGAAATGTAACTTCCTGTGATTGTAATCCCTCAGCTATCAAGGCAGAAAGGAAATGTCAACACAAGCATGGAAAACACTCCAACAATGTCAACAAAAATAGTAAAATCACATGGAACATTTAACAATTAGCTCTTAAAAATAAGGAATATGTAAGAAATGCTTCATAAAGTGTAAGAAAATAGTGCAAAGTGTAAAATGTAAACAGAGAAACCTGAGAAGAACTACTTTCTGCAGGTTTAACGCCAGGAAATAACGTCTATGTAACATTAATTTGCCCTGTTATTCTTATTTAACTATGGAAAGGATTTTTTGTTTTGCAGTAATTGTTTAAATATTATTAATATATCGGTCAATATCAATAATTGACATGTTTTATCACCTATGGAAAATAAGGAGCAGGAGAAATATATTTGATTAGAAATGTAACTTCCTGTGATTGTAATCCCTCAGCTATCAAGACAGAAAGGAAGCATGGAAAACACTCAAACAATGTCAACAAAATAGTAAAACCACATTGAACATTTAACAATTAGCTCTTAATAATAAGGAATATGTAATAAATGCTTCATAAAGTGTAAGAAAATAGTGCAAAGTGTGAAAATGTAAACAGAGAAACCTGAGAAGAACTATTTTCTGCGGGTTTAGTGGCAGGAAGTTACAGCTGTGCTCTAAAGGGTGAGCTAAGTTGGCGCGGTATTAGCGCTCTTGCTTTGCATCGTGTACAGACCACACTGGTCTGACTACGGTCCCTTTTCCTCTTTCTCTTCTCACACCATGCAAGGAATCAACCAAACCTGATAGTTGATACCGTCGCCTGATTGGCTGTTAGCGTGTAACGCCCACTGATCAGCGATCACTTCCTGTGTTGCTCGGTTACCAAAGTCGCTTACAAATCGTTTTTTTTTGGTCCCGGCTTTTAAACCTGTAGTTGCTTATTTGGGCTTGCTTTTCTGTCTATGTGTGCCTTTGTTACAGCAACCACAATTCCACTTTCTTCCATTGAAGAAGAAAAAATGATTGAACTTTTATCGAATGCATTTTTTTTTTTAATTGATATTGATTACGTGCGTGTCGTGATACATATTGATATCATTTTCTATTCCAACTACTGGGTCACCTCAGAGTATTCCCTCCAGCCAAAGTTGTCTCTGCAGTAGTACTTCCACACGGTGTGACAGCTGGGGGCGGGGCCTGAGGTTGTCCCCGGCACGGGGAAGGGGCTCGGGGGAGTGGTCAGCCGGCGGACGCGGTCAAACTTCAGGTCACCCACCCGCATGGCTCCAAAGTCCAGGGAAAACACCGAGCCCCTGAAAGCACACAAAAGGAAGACGTCATTGAAGGCAACATCATTTGCATTCCTAAATTGGTGACGCGTTCCGAAGCGGCCACATTAACCCGGAGCACCTTGACCAGACCTCTAATGAGTCAGCCAGTGAGTCAGTTCACACCGACACAACCCAGGAAAACATCCACGCCGCCGCTAAAGACGCCGTTTGTGCGTTTTTATCACAACACAACATGATGAAGGACAAATGGACAAGTTCATGTTTGTAGGAAATGTAGGAAAATGGGAAATGATGAGGGGGAAATATGTTTTCATATGGTTTGTGTAGGACAGACCTGGGCATTCTGCGGCCCTTTGTGCGTCCCTGTCCGGCCCGCGTGAGGCCAATTATAAATTACAAAATACATTTTAAAAAGTATCTATGTCGAGTGTGCAATACAACAGTGCTGCTTTTGTTTTGAAAATCATTATTTGTATTACTTCCGTGTGGACGTATGCGTGTGCGTGATTGTGAGTGAATGTGAACAGCTGCAATCACAAATTACAAAATAAAGTTGAAAAAACATCTATGTCGTGCGCGCAATACAACTGTGTTGCTTTTATTTTGAAAAGTATCATTTATGGGCGTGTGTCCGTGTGTAACCTGCGAGTGAAGGTGCACATGCAGCGACAAGTGATGCACGGTTTACACCCGAGACGCTAAAAAGAGAAAAGTTGATGAGGAATGGCGTGTTTTCAACAAGACATGGACTGCCAAGCAACGTTCCCTCTAAGGTGCGTGCCTGCGCAATTGCGCACTGCTCAAGCGTCCGCTGCGCGCAGCAAATATATGCCGCGCACCAAATCAAATCCCATCTGAATTCTAAACAAAACAAACACATTTATTCTGTGTAATTTTGCAATGCAACTTTGAGTGACAGTGACAACAAGAGGCCCTAACGGTGTTCGTCAACACCGTTCAATTGAACACCGTTCAATTATTGTAACGTCTATCGAGATGCTTCGAGGACAGGAATTATATCCATCACTTTATTGAGCAAAACTGTTTATATTCGGCCATAACCACACCAAAAACATGAGTAAAACACTTCTATCTGGAAAAACTAGTCATTTTCTGCCGTACAAACCAGGCCAAAACCAACTTGTCATCTGTCACCAACACGCATACCACTAAACCACTGCTGCGTTTATGGCCACACAAAAAGTCGGGACAACTCAAACACCACACAAAGTTACACTATGACTCCTCAGTCATACGTGTGCTTATTTTACTGTCATTTATTATTAATGTTAATTTATTTATATTAGTCATGGAATGCTGTTACACACACTATGTTGAAGTATTACTATTATTACTAATTATTATTATTATTATTATTTATCTTACGGTATATATAAAAAATAATATTGAGCAAAATTTAATTGAAATATTGTGGATGTGGCCCTCCAGCAGTGCTCGGGGTGCTCATGCGGCCCCCGGTAAAAATTAATTGCCCACCCCTGTTGTAGGAGGACAAACGGGACACAAACCTTCCTAGCTGTTAGAAATCCCACTGTTTACATCAAACACGCTTCACTGATGACAGTATTTGGCGAGCGCCGTTTTGTCCTATTCATTTCAGCGGTCCTTGAACTCAACGCACTTTAGTTGAGTTTATTAAGGATCCCCATTAGTTCACACCGCAGTGGAGACTACTCTTCCTGGGGTCCAGGCAAAAACATCACACCATCACAAAACAAAAGATTACAACGCAGTACAACATGATCAAATAATAAAATGTTGTAGTACAAAAATAGCAACAACAAAGAACCAAAAAAAACAAAAAAAAACCAATAACTTTAAAGGCCTACTGAAAGCCACTACTAGCGACCACGCAGTCTGATAGTTTATATATCAATGATGAAATCTTAACATTGCAACACATGCCAATACGGCCGGGTTAACTTATAAAGTGACATTTAAAACTTCCCGGGAAATATCCGGCTGAAACGTCGCGGTATGATGACGTATGCGCATGACGAAGTCCGAGTAACGGAAGTTATGGTACCCCGTAGAATCCTATACAAAAAGCTCTGTTTTCATTTCATAATTCCACAGTATTCTGGACATCTTTTGCAATTTGTTTAATGAACAATGAAGGCTGCAAAGAAGACAGTTGTAGGTGGGATCGGTGTATTAGCAGCGGACTACAGCAACACAACCAGGAGGACTTTGTTGGAGCGCTAGCCGCGCTAGCCGCGCTAGCCGCCGACTTCACCTTGACTTCCTACGTCTCCGGGCCGCCAAACGCATCGGGTGAAGTCCTTTGTCCTTCTGCCGATCGCTGGAACGCAGATGAGCACGGGTGTTGATGAGCAGATGAGGGCTGGCTGGCGTAGGTGGAGAGCTAATGTTTTTAGCATAGCTCTGTGCAGTCCGGTTGCTAAGTTAGCTTCAATGGCGTCGTTAGCACAGCATTGTTAACCTTCGCCAGCCTGGAAAGCATTAACCGTGTATTTACATGTCCACGGTTTAATAGTATTGTTGATTTTCTATCTATCCTTCCAGTCAGGGGTTTATTTTTTTGTTTCTATATGCAGTTAAAGCACGATGCTATCACGTTAGCTCGTAGCTAAAGCATTTCGCCGATGTATTGTCGTGGAGATAAAAGGCACTGAATGTCCATTTCGCGTTCTGGACTCTCATTTTCAAGAGGATATAGTATCCCAGGTGGTTTAAAATACAAATCCGTGATCCACAATAGAAAAAGGAGAGAGTGTGGAATCCAATGAGCCAGCTTGTACCTAAGTTACGGTCAGATCGAAAAAAGATACGTCCATCACTGTCTCTCAAGTCCTTCACTGTAACGTTCCTCATCTACGAATCTTTCATCCTCGCTCAAATTAATGGGGTAATCATCACTTTCTCGGTCCGAATCTCTCTCGCTCCATTGTAAACAACGGGGAATTGTGAGGAATACTAGCTCCTGTGACGTCACGCTACTTCCGCTACAGGCAAGGCTTTTTTTTTATCAGCGAGCAAAAGTTGCGAACTTTATCGTCGATTTTCTCTACTAAATCCTTTCAGCAAAAATATGGCAATATCGCGAAATGATCAAGTATGACACATAGAATGGATCTGCTATTCCCGTTTAAATAAAAAAAACCCACTTCAGTAGGCCTTTAAAAGTAATTTTGATAGTAGGCTAATATAGACACATCATGTGTTGCCTTCATTATAACACTTATATAAGACTTTTAAAGTCATTTTGATAGTAGGCTAATATAACTAATATAGACACTTACATCATGTGTTGTCTTCATTATAACACTTATATAAGACTTTTTAAGTCATTTTGATAGTAGGCTAATATAGACACTTACAACATGTGTTGTCTTTATTATAACACTTATATAAGACTTTAAAAGTCATTTTGATAGTAGGCTAATATAGACACTTACATCATGTGTTGCCTTCATTATAACACTTATATAAGACTTTTAAAGCCATTTTGATAGTAGGCTAATATAGCTAATATAGACACTTACATCATGTGTTGCCTTCATTATAACACTTATATAATACTTTTTAAGTCATGTTGATAGTAGGCTAATATAGTTAATCTAGATAACACTTAATGTGCATTTGGTGGCCTTTCTTCACCTCGCGCTGTCTGGAAAAGTAAAAAGTATTGTGTGTGAGTTTTAGGGTGGAGTGACGGTCCGTCTACATTAGTCCTCCATATGGCCGCTGGCAAAGAGTGTTTCTGGGTCAGACATTAATATGGGCATCATACTGTACATTGGCACGCTATGTCAGCAGACCCAGACAGCGGCGCAGACACACACACACACACACACTTCTAGAGACACACATGTCAACTACAATAAATACTCAACACGGCCAAAAGGAAACACGCACGCACGCACACACACGCCCTCTTCAAGGTTAATGGGCTCATTGATTTGGTTTCCCGGGAAACTAATTGACAGAAATGTCCCTGGTGATTGTGCGTCCGTCTGGAAGTGTTTAAAGAGCAGTGTGTGCGTATGAGTGCACTTGTGTGCATGATGTCACTAAGATGACATATCAAAACAACACTAAACCAAAAAAATGGTGTTTACTTTTTGATATCAATATAAAACCCTAATGGCTAATGAAGATAAAGTCAAATAAACAATCTTTGTTGTTCAACAACAACCATGTATTTCAGTGGCCAACAAAAATAAAGAGGAGTGACACCTCTGACATACAACACACAATCTTTGTGCCTCATAGACCAGTGATTGTCAACCACTGTGCGATATTGTCTGGTGTGCCGTGGGAAATTATGCAACTTCACCTAATTGGTCCAAAAAACATTTTTTGCAAATCAATAATCACAACAACGTGCCGTTGTCTAGTGCCTGTGCGGTGTAGAGCTTGGCAGGGTCATCTTGTAATACTCCATACCAGCAGGTGGCAGCAGGTAGTTCATTGCTTTGTAGAAGTGGGAACGCGTCAAGGAATGGTTTGTCGTGATCCCAATATGCAGAGCACAGCAGGAGACAGCGTGCAGGTAAAAAGGTATGTAAAGCTTAAACCAAAAATAGGAAAAGGCCCCGAAGCTTAGGGATGGCTATGTAAAACAAAAGTAAAACTGAACTGGCTACAAAGTCAACAAAAACAGAATGCTGGACGACAGCAAAAACTTACAGCGCGTGGCGCAAAGACGGCGTCCACAAAGCACATCCCGTACATGACATGACAATCAACAATGTCCCCACAAAGAAGGATAGCGTACGCACAACTCAAATACCGTATTTCCTTGAATAGCCGCCGGGGCGCTAATTAATTTAAAACCTTCTGTCACTCCGGCGCTTACCAGAAGCCTGCGGGATGGGCAAGCATGCGCTAATTATTTTAAAACCTCTTCTCACTCCAGCGCTTACCTTATCATGAAAAGCACATTTAATAAAAAAAGTCTTCCTTATCTTTCTTCAGTTTTAAAAGTCTCTCTGTCTCGATGGAGATCTTCCTTTTAAGTATTACCTCCTGCTTCGATTGAAAGTCCAGTTTAGAAAACGGTTGTATTTTTTGGATGGATGGATGGACGTTTAAAACAAAACTGTTATTAATTAGTAAGTACACATTTTTTGAGCCTTTTTAGAGAAAATCATATCATTGTAAATTATGCAAATTACTCAATGATGTCATGGTGACCACGCCCATAGCCACACCCATAGCCACGCCCCCACCGCCACAGGTATCTTGGTAGTTTATGGGAAACACTGAGTTACATTAATCATTAGTAATGGAGCAGCGCCTATTTTCAGCTGCTGGGAATATTGTAAACAAGAAAGAAGCAGCCTCACCCCAGAGCATGTAAACATGCTAACCTTTCTTCATTACAACTGTTAGTCACTCACTGGAATGAGTAGAATTGGTTATTGTGTACTGTGTTGGACTGGGTGTTTATTTTGCACATTTTAAAAGCAATACTTAATGTTTACAGTGCTCCAGAATATTTAGATTGGCACTTTTTTGTGCTGGATGTTTATCTTTATTTTTGCACATTTTAAAGCAAAATAAGCAATACTTTTACTTTTGTTGAAATGTTTACACTGTTACAGAATATTTCGTTTTGCACTTTTTTGTATTGGATGTTTATCTTTATTTTTGCACATTTTAAAGCAAAATAAGCAATACTTTTACTTTTGTTGAAATGTTTACACTGTTGTTACAGAATATTTCGTTTTGCACTTTTTTGTATTGGATGTTTATCTTTATTTTTGCACATTTTTAGCAAATAAGCAATACTTTCACTTTTGTTGAAATGTTTACACTGTTGTTACAGAATATTTCGTTTTGCACTTTTTTGTATTGGATGTTTATCTCTTTATTTTTGCACAATTTAAAGCAAAATAAGCAATACTTTTACTTTTGAAATGCTTATACTATTGCACAATATTAAGATTCGCACTGGAAGTTTACTTTTATATTTGCACATTAAAAGGCAAAAAAGCTACTTTTAATTTTGTTAAATGTTAAACGTTTTAAATGTTTACATTGTTACAGAATATTTTGTCATGTTGTTGTCAATGTTGACTGAGTGGCCATACTTTTTTTTTTTGGTAAATAAAAGCCATGCCTTTTGGAAAAAACTGGCCTACATTTATTTTTTCATCTTCATTTTAAATAAAAAAAATAATCGGTAAAAGGTCAAATAATCTATAGATTAATCGGAAAAAAATAATCTATAGATTAATCGAAAAAATAATCTATACATTAATCGAAAAAATAATCTGTAAATTAATCGAAAAAATAATGTATACATTAATCGAAAAAATTATCTGTAGATTAATTGATAGAAAAATAATTGTTAGCTGCAGCCTTACAAATTTGGTAAATAAATAACCAAAACATTGATATTTTGCTTTTTTCTTACTTTACCGAAAATGAACCGAACCGTGACCTCTAAACCGAGGTATGTACCGAACCGAAAGTTTAGTGTACCGTTACACCCCTAGTTTTAGGGTATTACGTTAATTGCCGCGGTTCAATTCGAGCCCTGCTACTGTAAATAATATGTATCATGTATCGACCTGGTTTGCTACTTATCTTTAAAAAGGGAATCAAACCCCAGCATGCAGATGGATGCTGCAGAAGAAAAAAAAAAGGGGCTTGGATGACAGCGATGGCAAAACACGAGGAGCAGAGGACCAGAGATCCTGAGTCAGCACAATTCTCCGCACCAAGTCATGCTGTGACTGAGAGGAAGTAAAACTATTCAAAGCACACGTGCGGTCCATCTAAGTATTGCATCATCCGTGCACACTTGCAGCCGCCTTCCAGTAATTAGAAAATGTTTGATGACGCGCGGTGGTCGAATGAGATCAGGAAAAAGTACATTTTTGTCCTGCTGGTTTTTTTGCGTAAAGAGCTGAGACAGCAGCCGCATGACACCTGCGCTGCTTCTCCTTCCCACTTCAACAGCCAGAAAAGCAAAGTCTACTTGGCGGCAGCGTCCTCGCCTCACCCCCCCCCAACCCCCCCACGGGTTTGGACCGCAGAGTTCCCCCCCACCCCCGTCATGTCTTGCCACTAACTCTCCCCGGCTGCTTTGGGCCGCGCTAACGCTACAATTCCACTGGTTAAATGAAGTGCACTCAAACGAGGTGCTGGGGACATGGAGGTCCAGGGAAAGGCGGGCGAAGGGTGGGGAACAATATTGATGTGGCCCTACTTTTTATTGCAATATCCACTAGGGTTGTACGGTACACCGGTACTAGCATAGTACCGCGGTACTAACGAATCAAAAACAGTACTATACTCTGTTTGAAAAGTACCTGTTCCTCTTTTCTTATTTTTAACGGGCATGACGGTGCATCATCACGTCATGACATTGCTGCTTTTACGAGCAGAGGAGCATGTTCGGCAGCGCGCGCGCACAGAGTACTTACAAGCAGACACAGTGTGTAGACAGAAAAGGGAGAACGGAGGCATTTTTTTTTAGCATTAGCTACTTCTAAATCACTAATCCTCGCCTCCATGGCGACAAATAAAGTAAGTTTCTTACAAGTATCATTATCACTGGAGGACGAGGAATAGCTAAACATGCTTCACTACACACCGTAGGAGGATAGAATAGCTCACCGGCGTCACAATGTAAACAAACGCCGTGGGTGGATCTACACCTGACATCCACTGTAATGATACTAAGTACAAGAGCGTATTTAGTCAATACTACTATGATTACATCGATATCTTTTAGCATGACAAAATCTTTTGTTTTCATTAAATTCCTATTATGTTTATAAAGTCATGAAATATGTCCCCGGACACATGATGACTTTGAATATGACCAATGTATGTTCCTGTAACTACTTGGTATCGGATCCATACCTAAATGTGTGGTATCATCTAAAACTAATGTCAAGTATCAAAGAAGAGAAGAATAAGTGATTATTACGTTTTAACAGAAGTGTAGATAGAACATGTTAAAACAGAAAATAATCAGATATTAACAGTAAATAAGCAAGTAGATTAATAATGTTTTTTTTTACAGTTTGTCCCTCATAATGTAGACAAAATAATAGAATGATAAATGACACAATATGTTATTACATACATAATTAGAAGCCTTTGTTTGTTTACTTACTACTAAAAGACAAGTTGTCTAGTATGTTCACTATTTTATTTAAGGACTAAATTGCAATAATAAACATATGTTTCATGTACCCTAAGATTTTTTGTTCAAATAAAGCCAAAAATGCCAATTTTAGTGGTCCCCTTTATTTAGAAAAGTATCGAAAAGTATCTAAACACATTTTGGTACCGGTACCAAAATACTGGTATTGAGACAACCCTAATATACACTTTATTTTAGGTCAGGTTTTGGGTTTTGCTAGGGCTGGGAGATAAAACAATATCAACAGATATCGGTATAGATACGTAGACAATATCAATAAACTAGAATTTGCAATGCGTGAAAGCCGTGAGCGGAACTGAAATGCGTGAATGTCCAGGGTGAGATGAGTGTGTGGATGCTGGAACGCTTCCAATCGGTTGAGAAATGTGGGATATGCAGAAGTTTCTATATAGCCCATTCATTCTCAATGGGGGAAATTCCTGGTAATCAGAAAAAAATTGAAACCGGGAAACATCCTGGCTCATATGTTCAGGGTGAGGTAATGTGTGGGTGTTGGAGCGGTTTGAATCGGTGAAATGTGGGATTTGGAGAGGTTTGTATATTTCCAATGGGGGAGAATTCCTGGTAAATCTGGGCAATCAGGGAATTTTCGGAACTGGGAAACATGCTGGCTAGAATGTCCAGGGTGAGTGGAGTGTGTGGATGTTGGAGCGGTTCCAATTAGATGAGAATATGGAGAGGTTTGTATACTGCCCATTCATTTTCAATAGGGAGAACATTCTGTGCAATTCCAGGAAAACCGCAATTTTTTGGAAAGATAAAACATGTTTTGCGTTCGATATATCGGAAAAGTAGTGTGGATGGATGGTTGAAAGGAAAGAATCGGGTTTAAAGGCCTACTGAAAGCCACTACTAGCGACCACGCAGTCTGATAGTTTATATATCAATGATGAAATCTTAACATTGCAACACATGCCAATACGGCCGGGTTAACTTATAAAGTGACATTTTAAAATTCCTGGGAAATATCCGGCTGAAACGTCGCGGTATGATGACGTATGCGCGTGACGAAGTCAGAGTAACGGAAGTTATGGTACCCCGTAGAATCCTATACAAAAAGCTCTGTTTTCATTTCATAATTCCACAGTATTCTGGACATCTTTTGCAATTTGTTTAAAGGCCTACTGAAAGCCACTACTACCGACCACGCAGTCTGATAGTTTATATATCAATGATGAAATCTTAACATTATAACACATGCCAATACGGCCGGGTTAACTTATAAAGTGACATTTTAAATTTGCCGCTAAACTTCCGGTTCGAAACGCCTCTGAGGATGACGTATGCGCGTGACGTAGACCGGGGAACACGGATATGCCTTCCACATTGAAGCCAATACGAAAAAGCTCTGTTTTCATTTCATAATTCCACAGTATTCTGGACATCTGTGTTCGTGAATCTGTTGCAATCATGTTCATTGCATTATGGAGAAGGAAGCTGAGCAAGCAAAGAAGAAAGTTGTCGGTGCGAAATGGACGTATTTTTCGAACGTAGTCAGCAACAACAGTACACAGCCGGCGCTTCTTTGTTTGTATTCCCGAAAGATGCAGTCAAGATGGAAGAACTCGGATAACAGAGACTCTAACCAGGAGGACTTTTGACTTCGATACACAGACGCCTGTAGAGAACTGGGACAACACAGACTCTTACCAGGATTACTTTGATTTGGATGACAAAGACGCAGACGTGCTACTGTGAGTATGCAGCTTTGGCTTCTAAACATTTGATCGCTTGACCGTATGTGCGCAACTTTTTTTTGCGTATGTACGTAACTTTTTAAAAATATATAAGCTTTATGAACCTTGGGTTAGGTGAACGGTCTTTTGGGCTGAGTGATTGTGTGTGTTGATCAGGTGTTTGAATTGTATTGGCGTGTTCTATGGAGCTAGGAGCTAGCAGAGGAGCTAGGAGCTAGCATAACAAACACGCAGGTGTTTTTATGCAGGATTAATTTGTGGCATATTAAATATAAGCCTGGTTGTGTTGTGGCTAATAGAGTATATATATGTCTTGTGTTTATTTACTGTTGTAGTCATTCCCAGCTGAATATCAGGTCACTCTCACAGCATCTTCCCTATCTGAATAGCTTCAACTCCCCACTAGTCCTTCACTTGCACTTTACTCATCCACAAATCTTTCATCCTCGCTCAAATTAATGGGGAAATTGTCGCTTTCTCGGTCCGAATCTCTCTCACTTCATGCGGCCATCATTGTAAACAATAGGGAACTTTGCGTATATGTTCAACTGACTACGTCACGCTACTTCCGGTAGGGGCAAGCCTTTTTTTATCAGATACCAAAAGTTGCAATCTTTATCGTCGTTGTTCTATACTAAATCCTTTCAGCAAAAATATGGCAATATCGCGAAATGATCAAGTATGACACATAGAATAGATCTGCTATCCCCGTTTAAATAAAAATAATTCATTTCAGTAGGCCTTTAATGAGCAATGAAGGCTGCAAAGAAGACAGTTGTAGGTGGGATCGGTGTATTAGCAGCGGACTACAGCAACACAACCAGGAGGACTTTGTTGGAGCGCTAGCCGCGCTAGCCGCCGACCTCACCTTGACTTCCTACGTCTCCGGGCCGCCAAACGCATCGGGTGAAGTCCTTCGTCCTTCTGTCGATCGCTGGAACGCAGGTGAGCACGGGTGTTGATGAGCAGATGAGGGCTGGCTGGCGTAGGTGGAGAGCTAATGTTTTTAGCATAGCCCTGTGAGGTCCCGTTGCTAAGTTGCTACGTTAGCTTCAATGGCGTCGTTAGCACAGCATTGTTAACCTTCGCCAGCCTGGAAAGCATTAACCGTGTATTTACATGTCCACGGTTCAATAGTATTGTTGATTTTCTATCTATCCTTCCAGTCAGGGGTTTATTTTTTTGTTTCTATATGCAGTTAAAGCACGATGCTATCACGTTAGCTCGTAGCTAAAGCATTTCGCCGATGTATTGTCGTGGAGATAAAAGGCACCGAATGTCCATTTCGCGTTCTCGACTCTCATTTTCAAGAGGATATAGTATCCCAGGTGGTTTCAAATACAAATCCGTGATCCACAATAGAAAAAGGAGAGAGTGTGGAATCCAATGAGCCAGCTTGTACCTAAGTTACGGTCAGAGCGAAAAAAGATACGTCCATCACTGCCTCTCAAGTCCTTCACTGTAACGTTCCTCATCCACGAATCTTTCATCCTGGCTCAAATTAATGGGGTAATCATCACTTTCTCGGTTCGAATCTCTCTCGCTCCATTGTAAACAACGGGGAATGGTGAGGAATACTAGCTCCTGTGACGTCACGCTACTTCCGCTACAGGCAAGGCTTTTTTTTTTTTAATCAGCGAGCAAAAGTTGCGAACTTTATCGTCGATTTTCTCTACTAAATCCTTTCAGCAAAAATATGGCAATATCGCGAAATGATCAAGTATGACACATAGAATGGATCTGCTATTCCCGTTTAAATAAAAAAAAATCATTTCAGTAGGCCTTTAAACATTTTGAGAATTTAGGGCATTGTAGAACAAGGAATTGCGGGCCACATAAAATGATGCAGCGGGCTAGATGTGGCCCCCGGGCCTTGAGTTTGACACAAATATGGCAATATCGCGAAATGATCAAGTATGACACATAGAATGGATCTGCTATTCCCGTTTAAATAAAAAAAAAATCATTTCAGTAGGCCTTTAAACATTTTGAGAATTTAGGGCATTGTAGAACAAGGAATTGCGGGCCACATAAAATGATGCAGCGGGCTAGATGTGGCCCCCGGGCCTTGAGTTTGACACCAGTGCCATGAACTATCTTACATGTTGATTATGACGTGCATTTTCAAGCGTCACACCTTAAATCGGAATACTTTGCTTTGACATGCGCATAACCTAACATAAACGGGAAAGTGTGTTATTCTTTGTGCTATGGCGCCATCTTTTGGACGAGTTCGCTCACTGCAGGTGCTGAAGACGCAGTCAACTTTCCCTGAAACGAACATGGCTTTGGGCATTTCTGCTTGTCCGACGTTATCACGGAATGTATTTATCATTTTGTTCACTACTTTTGTTTTACCTCTCTTTTTTAAATGGAGCTGTTCTGTGCTTTTTATGTTGTTATTATGTACGGGTTGTGTCGCGACTTTGTGTGACATTCTGTGTACATGTTTGAGGCTAGCAGTTAGCACTTGGAGTAGCTGTAATGTTGTGAATAAAACAGTCTCGATCGGAATGAACGAGTGTGATCGGGTCAGAATATTCCGAATGGCGTGTTTACATGAAGCATTTGTTTTACCCCGATTAGGCTTTTAATCCGATTAAATGCGTCCAGACACAAAAGTACTGAAAATTGAGTACCGATATCGATTCCCAGAGGTGCCGTATCGGTTCAAACATGAACTCCATCACACCCTAACCTATCCCAGGCCAATGACTTGAATAAATAATGACTAATAAAACATCAGCTGACTGTGTGTGCTAAAGGTGAAAGGCAGGCCAGGAAAAAAAAGGACAAACCTGCTCTGTGTTTGTACTAAGCAGCTGAAGGGTGTGTGCGTACACACGTCACTCCAAGGGAGGGCTTCTCTCTGGGAAAAGAACAAGTCTTTCCCCCCGCATAAATACAAGTTAAGAAAACCGATGGCATTGTCAAAATGGCCGTTAAATCCTGCACACGCTCACACACACACCTTCCATTTTCTCACGGTGACACATACCAGCATCAGTCATGCTATTGTGAACGTCACAGATGAAAAAAAGAGAGGAGCGCTCACTCGCACACATTCTTTAGACCAAGTCATGTACACACACGCAGGTCTCAAAGAGTCATGCCTGGATTCCACAGTCCATGTTAGCTCCACGTCGCCTGATTTCCATAGTCCACTTCCTGTTTGTTGGACAAGTAGCATTGATATAAACTCCTACAACTAACTCCGATAACTGATTTCCATAGTCCACTTCCTGTTTGTTGGACAAGTAGCATTGACATAAACTCCTACAACTAACTCCAATAACTGATTTCCACAGTCCACTTCCTGTTTGTTGGACAAGTAGCATTGACATAAACTCCTACAACTAACTCTGATAACTGATTTCCATAGTCCACTTCCTGTTTGTTGGACAAGTAGTATTGATATAAACTCCTACAACTAACTCCGATAACTGATTTCCATAGTCCACTTCCTGTTTGTTGGACAAGTAGCATTGACATCAACTCCTACAACTAACTCCAATAACTGATTTCCATAGTCCACTTCCTGTTTGTTGGACAAGTAGCATTGACATCAACTCCTACAACTAACTCCAATAACTGATTTCCATAGTCCACTTCCTGTTTGTTGGACAAGTAGTATTGACATAAACTCATACAACTAACTCTGATAACTCATTTCCATAGTCCACTTCCTGTTTGTTGGACAAGTAGCATTGATATAAACTCCTACAACTAACTCTGATAACTGATTTCCATAGTCCACTTCCTGTTTGTTGGACAAGTAGCATTGACATCAACTCCTACAACTAACTCCAATAACTGATTTCCATAGTCCACTTCCTGTTTGTTGGACAAGTAGCATTGACATAAACTCCTACAACTAACTCTGATAACTGATTTCCATAGTCCACTTCCTGTTTGTTGGACAAGTAGTATTGACATAAACTCATACAACTAACTCTGATAACTCATTTCCATAGTCCACTTCCTGTTTGTTGGACAAGTAGCATTGATATAAACTCATACAACTAACTCCGATAACTGATTTCCATAGTCCACTTCCTGTTTGTTGGACAAGTAGTATTGATATAAACTCCTACAACTAACTCCGATAACTGATTTCCATAGTCCACTTCCTGTTTGTTGGACAAGTAGCATTGACATCAACTCCTACAACTAACTCCAATAACTGATTTCCATAGTCCACTTCCTGTTTGTTGGACAAGTAGTATTGACATCAACTCCTACAACTAACTCCAATAACTGATTTCCATAGTCCACTTCCTGTTTGTTGGACAAGTAGTATTGACATAAACTCATACAACTAACTCTGATAACTCATTTCCATAGTCCACTTCCTGTTTGTTGGACAAGTAGCATTGATATAAACTCCTACAACTAACTCCGATAACTGATTTCCATAGTCCACTTCCTGTTTGTTGGACAAGTAGTATTGACATAAACTCATACAACTAACTCCAATAACTGATTTCAATAGTCCACTTCCTGTTTGTTAGACATTGACATCAACTCCTACAACTAAGTCCATAACGACCACGATGCCATTCCAGATGTCTACTTTTGGACTTTTTTTTACAGGGCTGCTGTGGGTTAGGACGGATGGAAACATGTTTGAGTGCGTGCGGTTGTTGGCAGTGCCCAAACACGTACAGACGTCTTGTTCGCGGGAGGCAATGAGTCAAAACAACAAGTTAGTGTGTTTTAACAAGCCAAGTGACGACACTGAAACTCAGACTGCCCCCAAACACACCTCAAAAGTGGTAAAGGAATGTCTAAATCCAGCTAGAATGAAGGTTTTAGAATGGCCTTCCCAAAGTCTGTACCAAAAATGACCTCTAAACCGAGGTACGTACCGAACCGAAATTTGTGTGTACTGTTACATCCCTAATATATACACATATATATACACACATACACATACACACTAGGGCTGTGAATCTTTGGGTGTCCCACGATACGATTAAATATCGATTCTTGGGGTCACGATTCGATTCAAAAACGATTTTTTTCCCGATTCAAAAGGATTGTCTATTCATGGAATACATAGATTTGAGCAGGATCTACCCCAGTCTGCTGACATGCAAGCAGAGTAAAAAGCTTTTATAATTGTAAAGGACAATGTTTCATCAACTGATTGCAATAATGTACATTTGTTTGAACTATTAAATGAACCAAAAATATGACTTATTTAATCTTTGTGAAAATATTGGACACAGTGTGTTGTCATGCTTATGAGATGCGATGCAAGTGTAAGCCACTGTGACACTATTGTTCTTTTTTTTTATAAATGTCTAATGATAATGTCAATGAGGGATTTTTAATCACTGCTATGTTGAAATTGTAACTAATATTGATACTGTTGTTAATTTTTGTTTCACTACTTTTGGTTTGTTGTGTGTGGTGTTTGTGTCTCCTCTCAGTTGCTCTGTTTATTGCAGTTCTGAGTAGGGATGTCCGATATCGGTCTGCCGATATTATCGGCCGATAAATGCGTTAAAATGTAATATCGGAAATTATCAGTATCGTTTTTTTTACTATCAGTATCGTTTTTGTTTTTTTTTAAATTAAATCCACATAAAAAACACAAGATACACTTACAATTAGTGCACCAAGCCAAAAAACCTCCCTCCCCCATTCACACTCATTCACACAAAAGGGTTGTTTCTTTCTGTTATTAATATTCTGCTTCCTACATTATATATCAATATATATCAATACAGTCTGCAAGGGATACAGTCCGTAAGCACACATGATTGTGCGTGCTGCTGCTCCACTAATAGTACTAACCTTTAACAGTTAATTTTACAAATTTTCATTAATTACTAGTTTCTATGTAACTGTTTTTATATTGTTTTACTTTCTTTTTTATTCAAGAAAATGTTTTTAATTTATTTATCTTATTTTATTTGATTCATTTTTTTAAAAAGTACCTTATCTTCACCATACCTGGTTGTCCAAATTAGGCATAATAATGTGTTAATTCCACGACTGCATATATCGGTTGATATCGGTATCGGTTATTAAAGAGTTGGACAATATCGGCATATCGGATATCGGCAAAAAGCCATTATCGGACATCCCTAGTTCTGAGTGTTGCTGGCTCGGGTTTGCTTTTGGAATTGGATTGCATTGTTATGGTATTGCTTTGTATTGTTTTGTTGGAATTGATTAATTTAAAAAAAAAAAAAAAATTTAAAATTAAAAGAAACAAAAAAACAATTTAATAAAAAATAAATCGACTTTTTAAAAATGAGAATAGATTCTGAATCGCACAACGTGAGAATCGCGATTCGAATTCGAATCGATTTTTCCCCACACCCCCAATACACAAATACATATACAGTATATACTGTATATATACACATACACATTTACACACACTGATATACACACATAGATGACCTGTTTTTAATGACTGAGACCCTTTTGGGTCCCTGAGACCTTCAATGTCGACCAAAGTTGAGGGGATTATATCACTGGTTACAGTAAATCTTGTATTGGTTTTGAAAATGAAAACTATCAAAATGGCCCCCGCATGTTTTTGAAGTGTGGGGCCCTCGGTGGAAAAAGTTTGAACACAGTTCAGTGTTTCCCATAAACTGTCAAGATACCTGTGGCGGTGGGGGCGTGGCTATGGGCGTGGTCACCATGACATCATCGAGTAACTTGCATAATTTACTATAATGATTTGATTTTCTCTAAAAAGGCTCAAAAAATGTATACTTACTAATTAATAATAACAGTTTTGTTTTAAACGTCCATCCATCCATCCATTTTACAATACAATTACAACACTTTATGTACATATTTATATACAGATTTGAACAATAAGTTATTCACTGAAATATATTTATTAATTGTGGTTCTTACAAAAAATATATCTTATAAAATATAAAAGCTAAAATGTCTCTTAAAGCTCTGCCCCTTTAATTAGTGCATACTAAATAATTTAACTTTAGCCTACTACTACAACCATATTATTTACCAGCAACATAAAGTGAAACAGAGGCAGAGGTGTCCTGCCACAGTCAGTAACAAATAAACAGAAAACAGTAGTGGTGGTAGATAGAGTTGTGTTTCTAATATAAATACATTTAATAAAGTCAAATACAAATAAGGCAACAAGAGAAGTATCCTACACTTCTCTTTTGTAAAGTAAATCTGAACAGCCGATATGGGCATCTACATCAACTATATGATTTGCCTGAGAAGCTGGACAGGACAAAAAAAATAATAAATAAATAAAATATATATTTTTTAATTTGTGCTGGACGCAATTCTTTCGTGGCGGGCCGCCACAAATAAATGAATGTGTGGGAAACCCTGCAGTTTTTTCATTAGACATAGCATTTCAAGTGACAATATGACAGTATTAGGGCTGCAACAACTAATCGATTAAAATCGATTATAAAAATAGTTGCCGATTAATTTAGTCATCGATTTGTTGGATCTATGCTATGCGCATGCGCAGAGGCTTTTTTTTTTTTTTTTAAATAAACCTTTATTTATAAACTGCAACATGTACAAACAGCTGAGAAACAATAATCAAAATAAGTATGGTGCCAGTATGCTGTTTTTTTTCCAATAAAATACTGGAAAGGATAGAAATGTAGTTTGTCTCTTTTATCCGATTATTAATCGATTAATCGAAGTAATAAACGACCGATTAATCGATTATCAAATTAATCGTTAGTTGCAGCCCTAGACAGTATTATAAAGTAATACTAGGAGCACGGTGGGAAATTAAGAGTTGACAAATGGAGAGTTGTTGCTTTGCACTGACTTCATCCTGACAGAGTCAGTCTTTTTACGCCGCAAATAGGAAGAGTTGCAGACGTGCGATGGATTGTGCCCGTTCTGCACTGCAACCAGAACGTTAAAGGCCTACTGAAATGATTTTTTAAAATTTAAACGGGAATAGCAGATCCATTTTATGTGTCATACTTGATCATTTCGCGATATTGCCATATTTTTGCTGAAAGGATTTAGTAGAGAAAATCGACGATAAAGTTCGCAACTTTTGCTCGCTGTACCGGAAGTAGCGTGACGTCACAGGAGCTAGTATTCCTCACAATTCCCCGTTGTTTACAATGGAGCGAGAGAGATTCGGAGCGACAAAGCGACGATTACCCCATTAATTTGAGCGAGGATGAAAGATTCGTAGATGAGGAACGTTAGAGTGAAGAACTAGAGAGGCAGTGATGGACGTATCTTTTTTCGCACTTACCGTAACTTAGGTACAAGCTGGCTCATTGGATTACACACTCTCCTTTTTCTATTGTGGATCACGGATTTGTATTTTAAACCACCTCGGATACTATATCCTCTTGAAAATGAGAGTCGAGAACGCGAAATGGACATTTAAAGTGACTTTTATCTCCACGACAATACATCGGTGACACACTTAGCTACTGAGCTAGCGTGATAGCATTGTTCTCAAATGAAGATAGAAACAAAAGAAATAAACCCCTGACTGGAAGGATAGACAGAAGATCAACAATACTATTAAACCATGTACATGTAACTACACGGTTAAAAATTCTCAGCCTGGTAAGGCTTAACAATGCTGTTGCTAACGACGCTAAGGCTAATTTAGCAACTTAGCAACCGGACCTCACATAACTATGATAAAAACATTAGCGCTCCACCTACGCCAGCCAGCCCTCATCTTCCCATCAACAGCCGTGCTCACCTGCGTTCCAGCGATCGACGGCGCGACGGAGGACTTCACCCGTGGGTTTGGCGGCAAGCATCGGCTAGGCGTAGTAAGTACCGGTAGTCCTTGTTGTGTTGCTGTAAGTATTGTACTTAGCCGCTAATACACCGATCGATCCCACCTACAACGTTCTTCTTTGCAGCCTCCATTGTTCATTAAACAAATTGCAAAAGATTCACCAACACAGATGTCCAGAATACTGTGGAATTTTGTTGAAGAAAACAAGAGGTTTTTGTATCGGGTCGATGGGTGGATTTTGTGACGTCACGCGCATAAATCATATCCAAAGGAGTTTTTCAACCGGAAGTGTGGCGGGAAATTTAAAATGTCACTTTATAAGTTAACCCGGCCGTATTGGCATGTGTTGCAATGTTAAGATTTCATCATTGATATATAAACTATCAGGACTGCGTGGTCGCTAGTAGTGGCTTTCAGTAGGCCTTTAAGATCCAGGTTCGGTGTGTCCTGTCGCTCAGTTCTCACACTTTTGCAGAAGTCTAAAAAGGCTGCCTGAGAACGTACAAAAGTAGCACACACATGTAATCAGAGGGAAGGGGAGTGCACGTTAATGCAGAGTGGAAGTCCATGGAGAAGCACGTTGCATGTGTCAGGCCCACTTTGCAGATTGCAAACATGTGCGGCAGGAAAAGTCCTGTGGGTCTGGTTTTACTTGCTCTCTGCATCTACAGGGTGGATGGTCTTGTATCAAACTGGAGAGGATGGTTTTAGTTAGTGTGCTGGGAACGTCTGAGCAAGAATGAAGTACTCGCTCAGGACCTTTTAGCTGCTTTTGTCAAGGTTGATGAGGGCTGAAGACATGTGCTCCATAACAAATATATGTAGTAAAGATATATATTAAAGGGCAACTGCTCTTTATTTTTTTAATTTATTTATTTTATTTTTTTAACTGTTTTATTACCAAATCTCAATAAGAAAAACATTGAAATAAATAAATAAAAATAGATAAAAATACAAATACATAAAATAAAAATGTTACTTCCTTTGATCATAATCCCTCAGCTCTCAAGGCGGAAAGGAAATGTCAACACAAGCGTGGAAAAGACTCAAACAATGTCAACAAAATGATTTATTGTGATCACTTGTGGAGTATATTGTGAATGAATTGACAACAGGAAGTGAACAAAGGTTTTAGCAGCTGTTATGTAAAAGAAAAGGGGTAGGACTAAATAGGCTCTGCGTCTTCCTACTCCTTTTCCAACACGTTGAAGAGAGAAACTGGAAATTGCGACGTATCATGTTGTATGCTTGCTAGGGGTGTAACGGTACACAAACATTTCGGTACGGTACGTACCTTGGTTTAGAGGTCACGGTTCGGTTCATTTTCGGTACAGTAAGAAAACAACAAAATATACATTTTTGGGTTATTTATTTACCAAATTTGTAAACAATGGCTTTATCCTTTTAACATTGGCAACACTATAATAATTCTGCCCACGTTAATCAACATCAAACTGCCTCAAGTTGTTGCTCAGATTAAATAAAATGACAAAACTTCTTCTACATATAAAAAGTGCAACATTAAACAGTTTCAAGTCAACTCATCATGTTTAATTTATTACAGCATTTGGGAAGCCTGTAGTTGATTTTTATTTTGTAAATGTTATATTTTTATCAACATGTAATAGCAGGGACCCTGCCATTCAAAACTAGGCTGCTGCATTACTAATGATTAAAGGCCTACTGAAAGCCACTACTAGCGACCACGCGGTCTGATAGTTTATATATCAATGATGAAATCTTAACATTGCAACACATGCCAATACGGCCGGGTTAACTTATAGAGTGACATTTTAAATCTCCCGGGAAATATCCGGCTGAAACATTGCGGTACGATGACGTATGCGCATGACGTAGTCAGTTTAACGGAAGTTATGGTACCCCGTAGAATCCTATACAAAAAGCTCTGTTTTCATTTCATAATTCCACAGTATTCTGGACATCTTTTGCAATTTGTTTAATGAACAATGAAGGCTGCAAAGAAGACAGTTGTAGGTGGGATCAGTGTATTAGCAGCGGACTACAGCAACACAACCAGGAGGACTTTGTTGGAGAGCAGACGCGCTAGCCGCCAAACGTCTCCGGGCCGCCAAACGCATCGGGTGAAGTCCTTCGTCCTTACGCCGATCGCTGGAACGCAGGTGAGCACGGGTGTTGATGAGCAGATGAAGGCTGGCTGGCGTAGGTGGAGCGCTAATGTTTTTAGCATAGCTCTGTGAGGTCCGGTTGCTAAGTTAGCTTCAATGGCGTCGTTAGCACAGCATTGTTAACCTTCGCCAGGCTGGAAAGCATTAACCGTGTGTTTTTAGCATAGCTCTGTGAGGTCCGGTTGCTAAGTTAGCTTCAATGGCGTCGTTAGCACAGCATTGTTAACCTTCGCCAGGCTGGAAAGCATTAACCGTGTAGTTACATGTCCACGGTTTAATAGTATTGTTGATTTTCTATCTATCCTTCCAGTCAGGGGTTTATTTTTTTTCTTTCTATATGCAGTTAAAGCACGATGCTATCACGTTAGCTCAGTAGCTAAAGCGTTTTGCCGATGTATTGTCGTGGAGATAAAAGGCACTGAATGTCCATTTCGCGTTCTCGACTCTCATTTTCAAGAGGATATAGTATCCCAGGTGGTTTAAAATACAAATCCGTGATCCACAATAGAAAAAGGAGAGAGTGTGGAATCCAATGAGCCAGCTTGTACCTAAGTTACGGTCAGAGAGAAAAAAAATATGTATTTCACTGCATTCTAGTCCGTCACTCTAACGTTCCTCGTCCACGAATCTTTCATCCTCGCTCAAATTAATGGGGTAATGGTCCGAATAGCTCTAGCTGCGTTGAAAACAATAGGAAAATTTGATGGAGTGAACAACTGACAACGTCACGCTACTTCCAGTAGGGGCAAGGTTTTTTTTAATCAGAGACCAAAAGTTGCGAACTTTATCGACGGTGTTCTATACTAAATCCTTTCAGCAAAAATATGGCAATATTGCGAAATGATGAAGTATGACACATAGAATGGATCTGCTATCCCCGTTTAAATAAAAAAATGTCATTTCAGTAGGCCTTTAATGTAACTATAGCTGAAAAAAAATGGTACAATAGCAATAGGAGAGACTATTCATCCCTGAACACCATGGAGTTCATGTAGGCTTAATGATGCACTTACGTTATTATATCAACTATCAGAGACAGAAACTCCTCATTTAACATAATGTCCTGCTTCAACACAGCTCAATCAACACAGAAAAAGGTAAAGCGAAATAACAGACAGACAGGGCTTTGCTGTCCGTGACACACACACACCGCAAAAAAAAAAAAGCTAATTAGCCTTCACCTCAAGCCAGGACTGCGAGCGAGCTGAACTGCCTTTTATATTTCTAGAAGGTCAACGGGCTCATAGTGATGTTACTAGTAGTTGACTGGGAGGTGTTTATTATCATTTGGGGAGAGTCCCCTGCCTGATGATTACCTGCTAAACGCCAAGCACTGACTACATGCGCTCTGAATACGCGCTGCTGATTGGCTGTATGTAATCAATCAGATGGTTGTGTGGGTGGGACAATGCTGGGTGCTGTGTAGAGGACTGACAGAGGCAGAGGCAGAAGGAAGCGGCTACTTCATATGTTCATGTGGAAACTCGCTCGGTACACCTCCGAACCCAACCGAAACCCCCGTACCGAAACGGTTCAATACAAATACACGTACCGTTACACCCCTAATGCTTACCGTAATTTCCGGACTATAAGCCGCTACTTTTCCCCCTCGTTCTGGTCCCTGCGGCTTATACAAGGGTGCGGCTTATTTACGGCCTGTTCTTCTCTGACACAGACGAAGAGGATTTCGGTGGTTTTAGTACGCAGGAGGAAGACGATGACACAATGATTAAAGACTGACTTTTCATATACCGGTAGGCTGGTTATTTTGATAACGTACAGGCGAGCACTTTGTATTACTTTGCACCGTTGTATTATTTGTACTCTGCACGAATGCTGTTCGCCATGTCAAAGATGTGAAAGTTGGATTGAATGATTGAAAGATTTATTGTTAATAAATGGGACGCTTTGCTGTCCCGACAATCCCCTCCGTGGTAGCAGGAACCCCTATATACTACGCTAATTACACATCAAAACCCTGCGGCTTATAGTCGGGTGCGGCTTATATATGGAGCAATCTGTATTTTCCCCTAAATTTAGCTGGTGCGGCTTATAGTCAGGTGCGGCTTATAGTCCGGAAATCACGGTACATATTCCAAATGAACTCAAACTCTATAAAAATGCCACCTTCAATGACCTTAACGGGAACACACCCAACTGTTTACACACAAACGGCAGAAACGACTGTGCTCAAAAACAAAACTTTTCATTTCAAGACACAAAACTATCAAAATATCAATCAACACACACACGCGCACACACCCACACACACACGTGTGGTGTCAGGTCATTTTGCCCTCAGTGCTCGGTGACTCTTTATGTCAGTTAATGACAAGCAAGGCTTTTATCACCTGACTAACAAAAGAGTCCTATCTTGATCGCTCAGCATGCAAACACACACACACCCTCACATACACACACCCTCATATACACACACCCTCACACACACACGCTTTATCACGAGGTTAGGCAAAAATTAGCCGAGGCCTTTGGTGTCTTGACAACACACCCTCACTACAGGAAGTGATGGTTGGACGTCTGGAAGAGACGATTCCTGTAAAGTCAGACCTCGCGTGCAATGTTGAAATCATGACAGGAAATAAACCTTCTTTTTAGTTCCTCCCTCGTATTAAGTCGGGGGTTGTTTTTTTTTCTCTCGACATGTTCCCTGTGACACACGCGGATCCGAGCGACGAGGATTAGCGCAGACTAAGTTTTCCGAGCGATGACCGCCACGGTTTCCCCCCCGCTGCCGACTTCATGACCGAGGCGGATTAAGTCCACCCCTCATTCCTTTTTATCATATGGATTGGATTAACCTGCGCTGGGGATTATTCACACATGGGAACAGCACTGAAACAGGCTGGCGTTGCTATGGCAACCAGCTTGTTAAGTCATCTGTTATCATCATACCACGACTTATAACATTTTTGATTCTGATTCTTGACATGAAGATTCAATTCAGAACGGATCCTTGATTCCAATCCATTCTCGCAACATAGCATGTGACGATTCCTTGAAACAACGATTCAATATTTGTGGTTGCCGATACGATTCGAGGACGGTCTCTCTTTTTTTTTTTTAACAATTTGAGTTGATATGTTTTAGTAAAATGAAATGGATTATTTTTTTAATTTTATTTTATTTTTTTTAATTTTCATAAAGAAATACTATGTGTGCTTACGGACTGTATCCCTGCAGACAGTATTGATCTATATTGATATATAATGTATATATTGTGTTTTTTATGTAAATTTTATAAAAAATAAAAAATAATTTTTTTTTTTTTTTTAAATTTTCATAAAGAAATACTATGTGTGCTTACGGACTGTATCCCTGCAGACGGTATTGATCTATATTGATATATAATGTATATATTGTGTTTTTTATGTTGATTTAATAAAAAATAAAAATATTTTTTTATTTTAAAAAAAAAAAAAATTTAATTACATTTCTTGCGCGGCCCGGTACCAATCGGTGTACCGGTCCGCGGCCCGGTGGTTGGAGACCACTGACGCACAGTATTAACACTTCTTGGGGCGCAACAAAACCAGAAAAGTACAACGTACTAACATGCACGTTGCAATCAAACAGCTGGTGCATAATAAGTACAAAACGTACAGTATTAACACTTCTTGGGGCGCAACAAAACCAGAAAAGTACAACGTACTAACATGCACGTTGCAATCAAACAGCTGGTGCATAATAAGTACAATACGTACAGTATTAACACTTCTTGGGGAGCAACAAAACAAGAAAAGTACAACGTGCTAACATGCACGTCGCGATCAAACAGCTGAGGCGTTATTAGTACAATACTTACAGTATTAACACTTCTTGGGGAGCAACAAAACCAGAAAAGTACAATGTGCAACATTTTACGAGTAGATTCACCTGCTAAATAAAGTTCCCCAACCCGATCTGTTTTTCGCCTTATAATCAACTTCTCCAAAAAACGCGCTAGCTCGATGCTAACATGCATCAGCTTTGCTATCGACATGCTGCGGATTAGCACTAGTGATTTTTGCACGGCTATTTCAACACCTCCAAATTGGTCCGTGAAAACTGCAACTAAGATGCACGTTGCAATCAAACAGCTAGCGCGTAATACGCGCAACACTTACAGTATTAACACTTTTGGGGGCGCAACAAAACCCAGAAAAACAAACTGCAACTGTACTTGCACTTTGTCATACTTGCAAATGTAAATATGATGAGAAAACTAAAATGTTTTAATGTTGCAATAAAAATGACATTTTATCATCAAAAAGAATGAATGTTTATTAACGTGCGCAAAGTATGTCAATATGTGGTATTACGTTATGGAATAGAAAAAGCAAGTAATGTACTAATATTAGGGATGTCCGATAATGGCTTTTTGCCGATATCCGATATTCCGATATTGTCCAACTCTTTAATTACCGATACCGATATCAACCGATACCGATATCAACCGATATACGCAGTCGTGGAATTAACACATTATTATGCCTAATTTGGACAACCAGGTATGGTGAAGATAAAGTTGTTTTTTTGAATAAAATAAAATAAGATAAATAAATTAAAAACATTTTCTTGAATAAAAAAGAAAGTACAACAATATAAAAACAGTTACATAGAAACTAGTAATGAATGAAAATGAGTAAAATTAACTGTTGAAGGTTAGTACTATTAGTGGAGCAGCAGCACGCACAATCATGTGTGCTTACGGACTGTATCCCTTGCAGACTGTATTGATATATATTGATATATAATGTAGGAAGCAGAATATTAATAACAGAAAGAAACAACCCTTTTGTGTGAATGAGTGTAAATGGGGGAGGGAGGTTGTTTGGGTTGGTGCACTAATTGTAAGTGTATCTTGTGTTTTTTATGTTGATTTAATAAAAAATTTTAAAAAAACGATACCGATAAAAAAAACCCGATACCGATAATTTCCGATATTACATTTTAACGCATATATCGGCCGATAATATCGGCCTCTCTAACTAATATGATCCAGTTTAAGTGTTTACAAAGTACAAACCTTATTGAAAATGAGATATTATTCATCGCATTATGTGAATCATAACTGACTTAACTATTTATAGAGTCAACTGTGGTACAAGATGAGAACAAGCAAGTGAACCTTTGTGTTGGTAATTGCAATGAATGGGAAAGAGAGTAGGGTTAATTAAGCCTGGCTACTTCCTACTCCCTTTTGGACATGTTGTAACGAGAAATGGAAATAATGGTGAAAGAGAGCCACCCCTAAACGCAACCTTCTTAGACATCAACACGTGTTCAAAGAGCGCCAAGTACCAAATCTTGAGATATTTTCTGTTTTCCTTTTCAGAAATCCAAAGCTTGCATGTTTCCTCCCCGCCCAAAAAACGAGCCAAACTTGCTGGTTGCCGGCGAGCCTGAGAGCGGTATGTGCCTGCACTGCACGCTGGCGAGCCAGAGAGCGGTATGTGCCTGCACTGCACGCTGGCGAGCCAGAGAGCGGTATGTGCCTGCACTGCACGCTGGCGAGCCTGAGAGCGGTATGTGCCTGCACTGCACGCTGGCGAGCCTGAGAGCGGTATGTGCCTGCACTGCACGCTGGCGAGCCTGAGAGCGGTATGTGCCTGCACTGCACGCTCACGCGCCTGTGCAATGAACACTTTGCACTTGGGCGTCATGTCTTCGGTCAAACTTGTTCAGGGGGCTGCAGAAACCTCTGACCGGTGGCTTTTGAACGTGGCTGCCTCGCTAGGAAGGTGCAAGAGACGTGTTGTTGAGTGTGTGTTCATGTTTGTGTGGCAGGAGCCAGATAAGCCAGTCTGACTGTGTGAGAGTGGAAGGCACCAATTTGCTTTAATCACCAGGTGCATATCCTGTTTGAGGAGCACTTTGCATAGTTTCACTTGAATCACCGTGCAGACACACTAAGCGGAGCCCTCACGCACTTCTCAAGAGGCCCTTTTCCGGCAAAAGTTCCGGAACTTCCTGGAACCTCTAGTTCCTGGAACTAAAAAGGTTCCTGTGTGTTTCCACAGCATTTCACAGTTCAGTTAGTTTCTACAAAATCAGGCTGATGACGTGAGCAGGAGGAGTTGACTATATTTCTACACTGATAACATGTCAATACACTCACAATATTAATAGTAAGTCATTGAAATACAAAGCAATAATGTACAAAACGATATGATTTGTAAAATAAAGTGTACTGGATTGTTCATTAAAAAAAATTGTCCGCAGGGTCCAACAGTCAGGAAGTCATCCTGTCAGTAAATGATGAATTCATGAGGTCTATTTCAGCTGTAAACAACAATATATCAATAATAAATGTCAGTGTTTATCTGTAAACAACAATATGTCAACAATAAATGTCAGTGTTTATCTGTAAATAACAATATATCAATAATAAATGTCATTGTTTATCTGTAAATAACAATATATCAATAATGTCAGTGTGTATCTGTAAATAACAATATATCAATAAATGTCAGTGTACCGCTGTACGGAGCGGTACACGGACGTAGGGAGCAGTACAGAGCAGTTGTGTCTCCCAGTCAGCAGCCCCTCCCCTCCCCTCCCCTCTCACACACACAACACAGGAGTGCAGCATGAGAGGTTTACTGGCGACGCTCGATGACCTCATCAAACCGCCGCGAGCGGAGCATAAGAACAACAAGAGTGTGTTGTTGCCGGTGCTGTAGCCGTGGCGAACAAGCGAGCTCGTGACTAACGACACCACGTCTACGGTTTGGGATTATTTTAAAGTGTCTCTGACGAACTGGCTATTTGCAATGACTGCAAAAAGTTGGTTACGCGAGGAGGAACCAAGACGTCTTCCTTTAATACGAGCAAGTTGATCTCCCACCTCTTCAAGAATCATAAGGAGATACACCATGAATACAAGCGGAAGATGGATGAAAGGAGGTGTCCGGTCTCAACGCAGCATTTCAGAAGCTCTGACTGACTGCTAGGCCACTTCAAGCACTCACCACTAGCTTGCAGCACATTTGTGATACTCATAGAAATACGTTAGAGCAGGGCAGATTGAGCCCAGTTTATAATTCCCCGTTATATGTTTTAGTACGACTTTGAAGCCGCACCGCTTGGTGGATTATCGGTGCATTACGGCTACCATAGTCAGACGTACTGTGCTTCATCACGGCTACCATAGTCAGACGTACTGTGCTTCACCACGGCTACCATAGTCAGACGTACTGTGCTTCATCACGGCTACCATAGTCAGACGTACTGTGCTTCATTACGACGGTTAGAGTACACAGATTTAGCTTTCTCCACTTCCCTGTTGAAGCGGTACTTCCCTTCTCTGTAGGTACTCCGGTGCCCGCTTCTCCACGCAGCCTCCTTCTTCTTCTTCTTGCGCAGCTGTATACAGTATACCAGGTAGTCGTGCACTAAATGATATTGTTATTGCGTACTTTATTACTCTAGTACAGGGGTCACCAACCTTTTTGAAAGCAAGAGCTACTTCTTGGGTAGTGATTAATGCGAAGGGCTACCAGTTTGATACACACTTCAATAAATTGCCAGAAATAGCCAATTTGCTCAATTTACCTTTAACTCTGTTATTATTAATAATTAATGATATTTGCACTTAATTGAACGGTTTAAAAGAGGAGAAAACACGAAAAAAATGACAATTAAATTTTGAAACATAGTTTATATTCAATTTCGACTCTTTAAAACTCAAAATTCAACCGAAAAAAAGAAGAGAAAAACTTAAAAAAAGAATTTATGGAACATCATTAGTAATTTTTCCTGATTAAGATTAATTTTAGAATTTTGTTTTAAATAGGTTAAAATCCAATCTATACTTTGTTAGAATATATAACAAATTGGACCAAAGACAAATCATTATTTCTTCTAGATTTTCCAGAACAAAAATTTTGAAAGAAATTCAAAAGACTTTGAAATAAGATTTAAATTTGATTCTACAGATTTTCTAGATTTGCCAGAATAATTGTTTTGAATTTTAATCATAATAACTTTGAAGAAATATTTCACAAATATTCTTCGTCGAAAAAACAGAATTAAAATGAAGAATTAAATTAAAATGTATTTATTATTCTTTACAATAAAAAAAAAAAATTTACTTGAACATTGATTTAAATTGTCAGGAAAGAAGAGGAAGGAATTTAAAAGGTAAAAAGGTATATGTGTTTAAAAATCCTAAAATAATCTTTAAGGTTGTATTTTTTCTCTAAAATTGTCTTTATGAAAGTTATAAGATGCAAAGTAAAAAAAAAAAAGAATTTATTTAAACAAGTGAAGACCAAGTCTTTCAAATATTTTCTTGGATTTTCAAATTCTATTTGAGTTTTGTCTCTCTTAGAATTAAAAATGTCGGGCAAAGCGAGACCAGCTTGCTAGTAAATAAATACAATTTAAAAAATAGAGGCAGCTCACTGGTAAGTGCTGCTATTTGAGCTATTTTTAGAACATGCCGGCGGGCTACTCATCTGGTCCTTACGGGCTACCTGGTGCCCGCGGGCACCGCGTTGGTGACCCCTGCTCTAGTATACTCTGGACTGAAGCCGTGTGCCGTCACTGTTTTTGTAGCTGTTGTTGTGAGGCGTGTTTAAAAAAATCAAAAAGTCAAAGTACAGTACTTCCCATAGTTGTAGTGGGTATCAGGATTATCTCAGGGAGAGCATGTCCCAAATTCCAAGCTGCTGTTTTGAGGCATGTTAAAAAAAAATGATGCCCTTTGTGACTTCAATAATAAATATGGCAGATGCCATGTTGGCACTTTTTTTCCATAACTTGAGTTGATTTATTTTGGAAAACCTTGTTGCATTGTTCAATGCATCACAACAAAATTAGGCAGAATAATGTGTAGGGACTATTTCATCTCTACAGGCCTGTTTCATGAGGGGTTTACCTCAATCCTCAGGAGATTTTTTCCCCACACATACATATTACACTCTACCACGGTATCGAGCACTATTTTTTGGATAATCTAATTAAGACATATATATATATATACTGTGTATATATATATATATATATATATATATATATATATATATATATATATATTAGAGATGTCCAATAATATCGGTCTGCCGATATTATCGGCCGATAAATGCGTTAAAATGTAATATCGGAAATTATCGGTATCGTTTTTTTTATTATCTGTATCGGGTTTTTTTTGTTTTGTTTGTTTTTTTATTAAATCAACATAAAAAACACAAGATACACTTACAATTAGTGCACCAACCCAAAAAACCTCCCTCCCCCCATTTCTTTATGTTATTAATATTCTGCTTCCTACATTATATATCAATATATATCCATACAGTCTGCAAGGAATACAGTCCGTAAGCACACATGATTGTGCGTGCTGCTGCTCCACTAATAGTACTAACCTTTAACAGTTAATTTTACTCATTTTCATTAATTACTAGTTTCTATGTAACTGTTTTTATATTGTTTTACTTTCTTTTTTATTCAAGAAAATGTTTTTAATTTAGTGATCTTATTTTTTAATTTTTTTTTAAAAAGTACCTTATCTTCACCATACCTGGTTGTCCAAATTAGGCATAATAATGTGTTAATTCCACGACTGCATATATCGGTTGATATCGGTATCGGTTGATATCGGTATCGGTAATTAAAGAGTTGGACAATATCGGAATATCGGATATCGGCAAAAAGCCATTATCGGACATCCCTAATAATGTGTTAATTCCACGACTGTATATATCGGTATCGATTGATATCGGAATCGGTAATTAATATTTGGACAATATCGGACATCTCTAATAGAAAGTTATTATTTTCTTCTCAAATTTAGTGGGTGTGGTTTGTATAGAAAAATACGGTACACCCTCTGGTCACAACATTAGGTACTAACAAGATCCAAACGCTAGTTGGACCAAAAATTGCCTTTAAAATGTTTGATTGATTGATTGATTGATTGATTGATTGAAACTTTTATTAGGGTTAGGTTACAGTGCAGTACATATTCTGTTCAATTGACCACTAAATGGTAACACCCGAATAAGTTTTTCAACTTGTTTAAGTGGGGGTCCATGTTAATCAATTCATGGTAAAGGTAAATAGGATCTGCAATGAGGTGGTGACTTGTCCAGGGTGTACCCCGCCCTCCGCCCGAATGCAGCTGAGATAGGCTCCAGCACCACTCGTGACCCCGAAAGGGACAGGCAGTAGAAACTGGATGGATGGATGGTAAATAGGATGCCAGCGAGCGACTAATTGAACACTGCCGATGATTCAACTGTATACTCCACAGTATGATGCAGGTACTTCTGGTCTTGCATGCTGTCAGTGGACGGCGGGGGTGTTATGAGAGGAAACGAAGATGTCATTTCCTCGCTGCGTGTCGCACACAAAAGAAGTTTCAGGTACTTTTTTTTTTCGACTTGGAACGGGGTCACCGTGCTCGTTCTTATTGTGTGCACACGCTACAGTTTCGCAGGAAACGGCGTGCTCCTTTATGTCACCCCACCAGAGTTTGCATATGTGTGTGTGTGTGTGTGTGTGTGTGTGTGTGTGTGTGTGTGTGTGTGTGTGTGTGTGTGTGTGTGTGTGTGTGTGTGTGTGTGTGTGTGAGAGCAGAGTGAAAGAGAGGTTTATCTCTGTCTGCTAAACAGTGTGCGTGTGAGAGCGCTGAGCTTCTCTCCTCTGGTTCGTGCGAGCATCTGCGTGCCGAGCCGTGTGTGCGTGCGTGTGTGTGTGTGTGTGCGTGTGTGTGTGTGTGTACACACCATTGTGTGCATGTCTATGACCGAAGCTGCCAAGTGCGGCTGTGTCAGTGACCGCACAGGGGGGTCACAGAAGTTCAGCGCTCTCTGCCATGAGTGCTCCAAAGTCTGCTCGGGACACAGCTGCAGGCTGGCAGATACAGGAAATGAATCACCGATATCACGGCGGGGGAAACAGGAAGTCATATGCTATATTGCTTGCGCACGCCGACGTGGGAAAGACAGCGCCGTCGAAGGCGTTCCGACGGACGATAATTGCTTTCGCACATGGAATTACTGATAACGACGACGACTGGCGCTCATCTGCCGCCGCCACATGTTAGCGTGCCATCGCAGCAGCTTTCCGTTTGTCAGCGATGGCGAAAGAGGAAGCAGTGTAACGTTTCCAACGAGAAGTCACTTATCATCCGCACGCAGCATCTCATCTTACTGTGCTGTTGTCGTGACGACACTGCTACTTGTCAACTCTCACTAGAGCA